>NW_003315889.1:311656-407934 GCF_000151265.4 Micromonas pusilla CCMP1545 | reverse complement strand
AAGCCGCGGCGGCTGCCGCTATTTTAGAAGACAGGCCGGATTGGTTCAGCACCGAAATCGCGGAAGCGCAAGCCGCGGCGGTGGCGAAGTACGCGCGCAACTTCCTGCCGATTCTGTTCAACCTCTTCGTCGCGGCGCCGCCGGAACGCCGCGGCGAGTTGAGCGCGACCGTGGGGTGCTTCGCGCAAGTCACGGACGCGACGTCCCTCGGCGGATTTTTCCGCACGGTGCTGAAGAAGCTCGTCAAGGTGACCTCGGACGCGGAGAACGCCCCGGACGCGCTCACGGAGGGCGGCGCCACGAAATCCGCGCGCCGGTGCACGTTCATGGACCTCTCCTTAGCCATGGTTCCCGGTCTAGACGCCCCCGCGAGGGACCTGGTCTTCAAAGCCGCGAGACCGGCCACCGGGGAGAAGGACGCGGCGGTGCAAAAGCGCGCGTACAAACTCCTCGCCGCGTTGATGAAACCGTCGACGCACACGGAATGGCTCGCGAACAACGCCGACGCCGCGGAGGAGGCGCTCGTGGAGGGCGCCGGGTCGTGCGCGCCGGCGGCGCGGCGGTACCGCCTGCGCTGCGTCGCCGCGCTGTTGCCGTCGCTCATGGAGCGCGAGGCGAAGGCGGAGGAGGACGCCGCCGCCGTCAACGCCGCGGGCGACGACGCCGCGGCGACGCGGTCCGCCGCGGCCGGGTCCGGGTCGTTCACGGTGCTCCTCTCCGAGCTGATCGTCGCGACGAAGGAGACGAACGCGCGGACGCGGCAGCAGGCGTTTAAGCTCCTCGTGGACATCCCGCGAGGGATGGAGCGGCGCGCGGGCAGGGCGAACGGCGGCGGGAGGATCACCGGCGGCGCGGGCGGCGGCGGGGGAATGCTCGGCGCGTGGCTCGCCGCGGGGGACGACGACGACGACGACGAGGAGGAGAACGAGAACGAGAACGAGAACGACGCGCGTCACCGCGACGACAGCGAGGACGACGACATGGAGCACGCGCAAGCGAGCGAGGAGATGGGCTCGGGCGTGCGGAAGTTCTTCATGACCGTCCTCGCCGGCGTCGTCGGCGCGTCGCCGACGATGCAGAGCGCGGCGGTGATGGCGCTCGCGCGGTTGCTCTACGAATTTTCCGCGCAGCTCGTGAGCACCGTGCCGGAGCTACTCCCCGCGGTGTTCGCGCTCATGCAAGGCGGGCATCGCGAGGTCGTGAAGGCTGCGCTCGGGTTCATCAAAGTCGCGGCCGTGCGCCTCCCCCAGGTCGAGCTCGCGAACCAGCTCGCGGACATGGTCCCCGCGCTCCTCGCGTGCAACGACGACGAGGACGGGTACAACCGCTTCCGCGGTAAGGTGAAGGTCGTCGTCGAGCGGCTCGTGAAGCGCTGCGGGTACGGCGCCGTGGAGGCGGTGACCCCGCAGGCGCACATAGCGCTGCTGTCGCACATGAAGAAAGAGGAGTTCAGGAACGAGAAACGACGCAAGGCGTCGATCGCCGGGAGCGAGATGGGCGGCGGCGGAAAATCAATCGCGGGCAAGTCCGCGAAGACCGGGCGCCGGAGCGCGTGGAACGACGCGGAGGTCTTCTCCGACGACGACGAGAACGGCGGCGGAGGGATGAGCCGCTTCGTCGGGACCCGCGGCGGCTTAGGCGCGCGGTCGATGGCGCCGACGTCCAGACGCGAAGCCGGCGGCGGCGGCCCGCGGAGCGCGGCGGAGGCGCACGCGCTCCGCGCCGCCGGCGGCGCGCGTCTTCCGGGCGCCAAGTCCGGGTCAGAACCCTTGGATCTCCTGGACGAGTCCGCGGTTCGGAGGCACATGCTGAAGCAAGGCGACCGTCGCGGCGGAGACGAGGAGATCGAGGGCGGGTACTCGCGCGGCGAAGGCGGTAAGCTCGTCATCACGGAAGAGAAGGAGTACGGCAAGCGGAAGCGCGACGACGACGACGGCGACGACGACGGACGCACCGTCCGAAGCGTCGGCGCGCGGAGCAACGTCTCGCGAAGGACCGCGAAGACCGAGGGCGGGATCTCCCTCAGGTCCACGCGCACGCAGAGGACGGCGCGGACGTCGCGCACGGACGCGCGAAGCTCGAAGACGACCGACCGACCCGGGAAGACGGAGAAGAAGCACGGCGCGCACACCGCGGATGTCTACCGCGCCAAGAAGGGCGCCACCGGGGACGCGTTCACGAAGGAGAGAACGCTCGAGCCGTACGCGTACTGGCCGTTAGACGCGAAGCTGATGAACCGACGGGCTCACAAGAGGCGGAGCGCGAGTGAGAAGCTCGGGCAGGTCGTCACGAAGGCGAAAGGATCGGGCATACACCACGGGCAGAAGGCGAAGGACGCGAAGCGACGAAAAAAATAGCCATCACAGCAAATGTTTGAAGTCAAACCTACAACGGATCTCGTCACGACAGCTCTCTCACACCCTCCCGCGCGCCCGTCCGTCGTGGGCCATGGCGTCGGAGGAGATAGACGACCTCGTCCTCGAGGGTCACGGCGGCGCGATCCATGACCCGTCCCACCTCGACGACCCGAACGCGGGGAAGCAGGAGGCTCTCGCCGCGCGGTTGAAGTGCGAGATCATTAAAATAAGCGAGGAGGCCGCGAAAGCGCGGAAGATCCGCGTCTCCCCGATGGTCGCGCAGTGCGTCACCGAGCTCACGATGGATTACGCGGAACACTTCGCGAAAGACATCTTAGCGTTCTCGAAGCACAGGAAGGGGAAGACCATCGCGCTCGAGGACGTCAAGCTCGCGATCCGAAAGTTACCCAGGGTGGAAGCGTCCGTGGAGGAGTGCCTGCCTGAAGAGCTGAGAACGAAACGCCCGAGGCAGACGACATTGACGTGACGTGGAACGGCGTCGAGCGACGGCGGAGGCGCGGCATAGATCACTACCGTAGACTAGCTAGCGAACATCGATGTAACAACGACGACTACTGTACTATCATCTATAGGCTCATAACGCGTCGGCGCGCGCGCGGGAGGGGCGACGCATTCAAAAACGCCGCGACAGGCGCCGGGCGCCAACTCCGAACGCTCATCGCATCTGCGGCTTCTTCGCGTACTCGGACGTGCTCGACGGTCGAGCGACGCGCCCAACGCCCGCGCTACTCGTCGACGAGACCCTCGCCTTGGCCCCGCCCCCGCTGGTGGACCCCGGGCGGGCGCTGGCCGCGGAGGTCTTCGCCCACCCCCCGCCGGCGGCTTTCGCTCTCGCGACCGCCGCCGCCGCCGCCGCGCCGCCGCTCCCGCTCCCGCTCCCGCTCCCGCTCCCGCCCGTCTCGGACGCCTTCATCGGCGACGTCAGCTTCATCGTCGGTCTCGCGGACGACGGCGCTCGAGGCTTCGCGCCGCTTCCCTTCCCGCCGCCGACGCTCGCCCCGCTCCTCGGCCGTCGCTTAGCGCGCTTCAAGCGCGCGCGGTCTAAATCAACCGCCAGCCGCGTCGGCGCGAGGAGCGAGAACCACTGCTTCGCCGCGGGGTCTAACCCGATGTCCGTGAACGCGTACTGCCAGTTCGGCAGCCCCAAGTGCGATGCCATGACGCGGAAGTACTCCGAGAACGACCCCGCGATGGGGTGCCACCGCGCGGCGAGATCCTGGAACCACACCTGCGCCTCGGTCTTTCGAACGACGGGCGGCCGCGGCTTCGCGTCCGACGTCTCCCGCCCGCTCGAGGACGTCGCGTCCGGCGCCTTCGCGACTTCCTTGGACACGAACACGAGCGCGACGCGACCGTACGCGCAGGACGCGTCGAGGTCGAACGCCGCGAGCGGGGTCGCGTTGGACGAATCGAACGCCCCGCTTCCGCGGACGACGACCGGGCCGTCGCCGCGGTCGTCCTCGGGCGACGCGTCCAGCGGCAGCGCGCGCATCGCTTTCACGCCGTTCAGCGCCATGCACCCGAGCGCGTGGCGCTTCTGCCTCCCGACGCGCACGTCCCATCGAAGCGAGAACCCGTCGGACAACAGGAGGAACGCCTTCAAATCGTCGGGCAGTCGAAGCGGGCAGTTCGACGTCTCCCACGCGTGCAGCGCCGTGCTCGCGACCGCGTCGCGCTTCGTGAAGTGCAGGTCGCACACCGCGGGATGATCCTTCAGGAAGTTCACCACCGCGGTGGTGTACTTGTCCATCGCGCGAGCGTGCGCTCGACAGAATGGTGACCACGACGTTCGAATTGTGAAGCACGAGCTGTTTCATCATGCCTCGCTACTCGCTGCTATTTCCGCCGCCGCCGCCTCCAACTCCGGTGCGCTACCTACGTCCTCGATCTCTACGTCCGCGTCCTCCTCCTCCTTCTCTTCCAACTCTTCCTCCTCCTCGCCGTCGCCGCTCTCCGCGACGTAGTCCCTGTCCGAGTTCCTCGCCGCGCGTCCCCGTTCGCGTTCCTCCTCCTCCTCTCTTCGCATCGACCTCAACGCCCCGTTCGCTCGCAGGCGTATGCGCTCCAGCTCGATTAACGCGCGCGTGACGTTCCACATCTCGTTCTCGAGCATCGTCTCGAGGTCGTTCACCTCGCGCGCGAAACGGTCCTCGGTGCTCTCCGCCGCGCGCGCGAGTCGCCGCGCCTCGGAAGAGTCCGCGGCCTCGTCGACGAGGTCCTTGACGTTCGGTCGTCGTTCGGCGGCTTTCCCCGCGTTCAACCGCCGCTTCGCGGTCGCGACGCTCATGCGCCTGACCGCGCTCAGCGCGCCGACGGCACGGTGCAGCGCCTTGGTGGCTTTACGACGGGGAGTGTCCTTGTCGTTCGGAGGCGACTCGGACGCGGCGGTGGGCGCGGCGGCGGGCGCGGAGCGACGAGGCTCCTTCTCGGGCGGCGACGACGACTTCGCGCGAGGCTTCGCCGCCGGCGCCGACTCGCGGGGCTCGGGCTTCGCCGCCGCCGCTTTCTCCGCGCGAGCGCGTTCGCGTCTCGACGCCGCCTCCTGTTCCTTCTGCGCTTTCGCCGCCTCCGCCGCTTTCGCGTTCTCCGCCTTCTCCGCTCTGGCCGCCGCGGCGTCCCGCGCCTTCGACGACTCGCGCGGCGCCTTCGCCGCTTCCGTCTTCTTCTTCGCGTTCGCGCGCTTCGCCGCCAGCTCTTCTTCCTTCGCCGTCGCCGCCGCGGCGACCGCCGCGGCTCTCTCCGCCTTCGCCACTCTCATCGCGGCCGCATCTCGCTCCTTCGCCTCCGCCTCCGCTTTCGCGCGCGCCGCGTTCTCGTCGCGTCTGGCCGCGGACGACGACGAACGCTCCCCGCGCCGACTCGACGCCGTCGCCGACGTCTTCGTCGCCAACCCCGCCGCCGCGGCGCGGATGATCTCGAACGCCTTCGCGTGTTCGCGCGTCCACGACGTCGAGCTCCCCGGTTCGCACCACGCGGTGCCGACGAGCGCGAGCAACGGCGCGACGACGTCGTCGTACGTCTCGATCCGCCCCGCGCGCTCGACGCGATACCAACGACGCATCCCCGCGTGAAGCGACGTCGCCTTCACGAACGCGACGAGCTCGGTCTCGGTCGTCGGCTCCGGCCACGCGAGCCACTCCTCTTTCGTCCTTCTCGCGCACGCGCGCTCGATCGCGTCATCCTCTTTCGCCGCGGCGACGGCCTTCGCTTTCTCCGCTTTCTCGGCGCGTCTCGCCGCGGCGGCGGACGGCGCGTCGCCCTCTTTCGCCGCCGCCGCCGCCGGTCGGTTTCTATCCTTTCTTCCCTCCTTCCGCGCGTCCGCTAACTCCTTCGCGCGCGCGTCTTCCCGCCGGCGCTGCACCTCCTCTCTCTGCGCGAGCTCGGCCAGTCGTCTCTCCCGCTTCGCCTCCGCGTCCGACGCGTCCTCGGCGAGTTTCGCCGCCGCCGCCGCCGCGGCGCGCGCGCGGTGACTCGCCGCCGACGTCTTCTTCGATTCCATCTCGATTCTCCGCGCCTCCGCGGCGTGGTGCTTCGCCGCGCGCTTCTCCTCCGCGGCCGCTCTCTTAGCGTGCTCGTCGAGGCGTTTCGCCTCCGCGAGCGCGAGCTTCGCGGCGTCTCTCGCTCGGACGCGTTCGCTCCGCGCCTCAGCGAGCGCGCGGCGTTTTTCTACCATCTCCGCTGCTCGCGCCGCTTCCTCTCTCGCTCGCGCCCACGACCTCTCGCGGCGTTCGCGGACGTCCTCCGCGTGCCCGCCTTCGCTCAAGGATAACTCCCGGAATCGCTCGGTCCACTCCACCGTCCCCGCGGTCTCCCACGCCTTCGCGCTGTACGGACACGGCGGCGGCACGTTGATCAGGTGAATCGCATGATGGTCGTGGTGGTGTCGATGACGTTCCGACGCCCCGCCCGGGCTGCTCCCCGGGGATTTCGAGCGTCGCGACGCGCGCTCGGCGCTCGTGCTCGCGCCGCTCTTGGGCTTCGCCGCGGGCGGCGAGTGCGCGGGCGGGGCGTACGCGCTCGCGAGCTGCATCGAGCGCGCGGACGCGAGCGCGCGACGCGGAAGAGCGTCCGGCGGGGACGCGGCGCGCGGGCGCTGACTCCTCGCGTCCACGACGGCCGTCATCGTCGTCGTCGTGTCCGAACGCGCGCGTGCTCAGTCGAGAGGTGATGTCGTCATGACCGCGTGCACGCTCGCGCGACGTCGCGTCCGCGCCTCCTCGCGCGGGCTACGACTGAAGCGTCCGAGGTTGAGGTTGACTTCCAGTCGGTTTCTATTTCTAGCCAGACCGGGGCGGGGCGAGCCAACCCGGGCGCACCCGGGTCGACCACCGCGCGACGAGCGCTCGAACGTCGTGATGTCTACGCAGTGTCTTTGATTACAACACGCTCAGGCGCTTTCGCCCTCGCGTCGTCCACGCGGCCGCCGAAGGCGCGAACCCGCGACTCGGCTCCTCCGCTGCTACTCATCCATCGTCAACCCTCGATCGCCGCTAGCTCCTTCCTTCACTTCCCCGCCAACTTCGCGGCGATGACGTGCGGAGGCGGCGGCGACTTCACCTCCGTCCCCGTCATCGACTCCCTAATCGGCGGCACGATCAGTGGGATCGCCAACCCTGTGATGTTCGCGCGAGGGGGAGGAGCGGGGGCGAGGGATCGTCAGCGCGGGGACGGTCGAGCGGGGGATCAACGGGCGCAGGGAAGGGTCACGAGCGCGACGCGCGGCGGGGAGGGAGCGCGAGCGCGCACCGACGCCGCCGATGAAGCAACTCCACATCACCACCGGCTCGCGCTGCATCATTCGGTAGAACCAGCTCATGGCGGCGGCTGCGAAGGCGCGTGGCGAGCGCCCTTCGTTCTGGTGAGAGCCAACCGCGCGGACGACCTTCGGCGTCGGGTCGTCCGACCGAGTACGCGGTTGTGAATTTGTAGGGCTACAGTACACGTATGGGCAAACAGTTGAAGAATACGCGAATACGCGTCTCCTGCTGACCTTGACTGTTTTTCCTACTTGAGCGCTCCTCTCCGCACTCGACATCCCTTCTAAAGCTCGCGCTCGCCCCCTCGGGTTAAAGCAGCATCGTCTGCAGCTTGCGTGTATATCGAACACTTAACACTTCTTCAAGATGAAGTACGTCGCCGCCTACCTTCTGGTGCGTGCCCCGCCCGGCGAACGACGATCCCCGGCCGCGCGCGGCTCGGGAAAAATAGATTAGTCGCGCTCCTCGCGGGTTTCCCGGATCGACGACGGCGTGCGCCTCCCGGGCGTCCGTCGTCGCGCGATCGACCTCGACGGCCGCGCGGCCGCGATGCGATCGACCTCGAGGTCGCGTCCGCTCGGCTTCCCGGTCGTCGCATCCGGCGACGACGCCTCCGCGGTCTCGTCTCAAGGACGATTTCTTTCTAGGGTTTGTCCTGACGAAAAACCTCCTCGCTCTCCCATCGCAGGCGCAACTCGGCGGTAAGGAATCCCCTTCCGAGGCCGATGTCAAGTCCGTCCTCTCCTCTGGTGCGTTCACCGACCTCCCTCGCGCGCGCACGCGCGAATCACGCGTCCCCTCGTCGTCACGCGGCGGAACCCGAGCCCCATCGCTGACGCTTTTTTCCTGGCTTTTTCCCTCCTCTCGCAGTCTCCGCGGAGGTTGACGATGAAAAGCTCAAGGCTTTCTTCGCCGCCATCGACGGCAAGGACGTCGCTGAGCTCATCAAGGAGGGCACCGAGAAGCTCGCCTCCGTCCCCTCCGGTGGCGGCGGCGGCGGCGGCGGCGGCGGCGGCGGCGGTGGCGGCGGCGGCGGTGGCGCGGCCGCGGCGCCGGAGCCCGAGCCCGAGGAGGAGGAGGAGGAGGCCATGGACTTCGACCTCTTCGATTAAGCGTCGTTCGCGCGCGCTGAATCGGTGTGAACGCGCCGCGAGAAGCGACGCGTCCTCCTTAAACTATACACCTCGTCGGTGCTTTGGAATACATCCTCGTCGTTGATGGAACTTCTCGCCGTCGCGCGCGTCGCGGCGCGGCGTTCGACCTCGCCGCTCGCCGTCGTCTCGCCATCGCTCGTCTCGTCGTCCTCCCATCGCGTCCCGTGCACTTCGCGACTTCAATCGTCCGTCTTCGCGTCGACGTCGAGTCTCCGCGCCGGCCCTGGGCCCGACGCGCGGACGCGGTCCCGCGCGCCAACCCCGAGGGTGAAACCTCAGGTTGTGAGGTATTCAAAATCGAAACGTCGTGAAAATAATAATGTCAACTCCAAGAAGAACGTCCGCCGTCCTTCACAACCCGACGCCCTCCGTTCGACGACGCGACGAGGGACGTCATGGCGAACGGCGACGCCGCGTTCGCCGCGTCCACGGCGCCGCTCACGTTCCAGAGCTTCCTCGAGAAGATGCGTCACCCGAGCGCGAGCGAGCTCGTGAAGTCCATCAAGGTGCGCGCGGTGCCGATCTCGCTCTCCCGCGCGTCCGGTCGCTTCCCTTCTCTCGCGTCGTCCTCCCCCCGCTCTCGCCAGCCGCTGACGCCGCCGCTCCTCGACTCCCCAGGGCTTCATCGCGTCCTTCGACGACGCCGCGGTCGCGCGCGATTCCGACGCGGACGGCGCGCGCGTCCAGGAGTTCCTTCGCGAGACCGAGCGCGCGTTTCGCGGCCACCCCGCGTGGCGAGGCGCGTCGCAGGAAGAGCTCGACGCCTCCGGCGAAGGCTTGGAGAAGTACCTCATGACGAAGCTGTACCCCAAGACGTTCGCGGTCGCCCCGGACGACGTCGCCGCGGACGACTTCCTCGGCGCGCGCGTCGCCGCGCTCGCGTCGTTCGTGCGGCCCGAGCATCTCGACATTCCAACGCGGTTCCACTCGGACGCGTCGTGGTCGCTCGCGAGGAACGAGCTGTGTAAGATGAACAACTTCAAAGCGCCGCGGGATAAGCTCGTGTGCGTGTTGAACACGTGTCGGATCGTGAACAACCTGCTCAACGCGACGCACGGGCCGACGTCGCCGCCGGGCGCGGACGACTTTCTCCCGGCGTTGATCTACGTCGTCCTCCGAAGCAACCCGGCGGCGTTGGAGAGCAACGCGAGGTTCATCTCGCGGTTCCGTCTGGAGAGCAGGCTCGCGTCCGAGGCGGCCTATTTTTTCACGAACCTTCAGTCCGCGACGCGCTTCCTGAGCTCGTGCGACGCGAGCGCGTTCACGGGGCTGGAGAAGGAGGCGTTCGACGCGCGCGTGTCCGGCGCGACGGGAGGCGGCTCGGGCGGCGGCGGCGGCGGCGCGGGGGCGGAGGGCACGAGCGAGGCGCCTTTGACCGCGGGAGACGCGAGAGAGGAGGCCGCGACCACGACCGAGGCCGCGACCGCGACCGCGGCGGAGGACGACGCGAAGCGGCAGCAAGAGCTCTGGAGCGCGATGCAGAAGGACCGGCAGCGGTTAGAGAGGGAGCTGGCGGAGGCGCGACGCGACGCCGCGGCGGCCTCCGCGGCGGCGCGGGAGAATGCGAAGACGTCGAGCGCGCCTCGGCCGCCCGCGGTGCCGACGCCCACGCGACCGACTCGACGGCCGCTGCGGTGGAAGACCGTGGAGGACGTCGAGGCCGAGGGCGCGGCGGCGGTCGCGTCGTCCGACGCCGCGGGGACGCTGCGGCTGCCGTATAAATTTCTGTACGCGCGCGCCGACGACTTACAAGTCGGCGACGTCCCGGGGTTACTACACGCGTACAAGAGCCTCGCGCTGCAGTACGAAGCGCTCTCGCGCGGCGTCGGCGCCGTGCTCTCGGCCGCGAGCGGGGACGAGGGAGCGCACGTCCTGGGGGGGGAGGAGGTGACGGTCGTGCCCGAGACGCCGGCGCCGATCGCGCCGGCGACGGCGACGGCGGCGGCGGCGGCGACGGGCGGCGACGACGCCGGCGGCGGCGACGGCGACTTGCGAGACATCTTCGCGAGTTTAGCGTCCATCGGACCGAGCGAAGGAGGGGCGAGCGGCGGCGCGCGGGAACCCTCGAGCGGGGAGGATCCGTTCGGGAGGCTCGACGCGGACGTCGCCGCGTTGAGCGCCGCGGATCCGTTCGCGAACCTTCCCTCGCAGGCGAAGTAGACGCTCGCTCGTAATAGACTCGACGGGTGATGACGTCACGACACGACTAAAAGAACCCCCAGCGTCGGCCTGGTTTGAACCCCAATCGCGTCCAGCTGTTCATCCCGTCGATCAGCTTCTCGTTCTTCCGCATGCCCACCTGCAGCTCGTCGACCGTGTTCTTACTCCGCTGGATGCTCTCGCGTTGCGTCATGAGCTCGCGGAGGATGCCCTCGCCCGTCTCTTCCGCCTCGTACGCCATCCTCGACGCCGCGCGTAACGCATCGTCCGACCGCGCGGTCGAACGGAACAGCTCTCGTTTGATCGCGTCTTTCCCGGGCGGTGGCGCGGAGTACATGCCTATCAGGTCCGCGTCGTTCGGCGCGCTCGACGCGGTCGCCGCCGCCGCCGCCGCGGCTTTTCGTTTCCTTCGTTCCTCCTCCTCCTCCTTCTCCTCTCTCGCCTTCCTCGCCCTCCTCGCGGCGTTGAAATCTAGCTCGACGCCCTCGTCCGCGACCTCATCCGCGACCGGCGCGCGCGCTGGCGCGCTGACGGGCGACATCTCCACCGCGTCCGCTCTCTTCCACCGGCGGTTCCGCCACTCCTCTTCCGCTCTCTCCACCGACGCCGCGGACAGACCGGCGCGCTCGTCCTTCTCGCGCTCGTCGTCCCTCGCGTCTCTCGTCGCCCCGTCGTCTTCGTAGTACCCCGCGGCGACGGCGTAGTCCCCTCTCCCGCTCGTCCCGGGCTCCGCCGCCCCCGCGCTCGCGTTCTCCGCGCCGCGCGACGCGTCCTCTCCCTTGGCGCCCGCCGCGCCCAGCGAGTCCGCGACGTCTTTCCACCACCGCACGGTCCCTCGCCACATGTCATTCGCGACGACCGCGGCCGCGCCGCGTTTCGCGACGCGCTCGCGTCTGATGGCGCACAGCGCGTCGCGCGATCGGTTCAGCGACGCGCGGTACGCCGCCACGGGAGGCGTCGCGCGCGAGGAGGAGGCGGCGGCGTCGGCGTTCGTCGTCGTCGACGGCGAGGAGGACGCGAGGAGGGCCGCGCGCAGGTCGAGGAGGGCCGCGTCCGCGCGGTCGATGTCCTTCTCGAGCTCGAACGCGACGTCGTCGACGTCGTTCGCGGGCACGGCGCCGGCTTTGAGGTCGTTCACGCGGTCGCGGACGCGCTCGCACGCCGCTCGAACCGTCGCGTCCAAGGCTTCGATCGCGGCCGCGGGCATTATTTCGTCTCGCGACGCGTCGACGAGCGTCGAAGACGAAGCGGGCTCGACCGCCGCGCTTCGCCGCGCGCGCCGTTCCGCGCGGTAGCGACGCCGGCGCCGCGGGCGGGCGCGGGCGCGGCGACGCGGCGACCGAGCGCCGTGAGGTGTGCGCGACGGGTGCCGCGGGCCCGACCAAATGCATGGTTTTTCCAAAAAACAAAGTCGAAACAGAACTGAACGCGTTCTCTGCTGGCGGTCTCGTAGAACGAGTACGCGCTCGGTACGTGTACAACTACTGTATGGCTTTCAGTCTGAAGCGCGCGTTCCGCGGCCCTGCTTCCGGCGCGCGCGAAAAGATTCGCGTCCAAGTCACCTCCGCCGCGGAAATCTGACGAGGACTAAACGATCGCGGTCCGCGACGCGGCCGTCAGTTCCCGCACACACCCCACCTTCCCCACCCCGCACACACGCGGCCTCGCGCGTTTCGTCGAGGTGCGCCCCCGAAGCGCGTCGCCGCGACGCCCGCGCGGAGGTCTCGACCGCCAGCCGCGGGCGAGACCGTCCCAAATGCACCCTCATCTTTTCCATCTCAAATTCGTTCGGCTCATCATCGCGACCCCCGCGTCCTCCACCGCCCGCCGCGCAGGAGTCCTCTCATCACCATGAGCGATTCCATCGACGCGATGCGCAAGGCGCAAGAGGACCGCTTCTTCAAGCTCGAGCAGGAGAAGTACCTCTTGGCGTACGTCAAGAAGCTCAAGGCGAGCGGTCGGTACGACGAGATCCAAGTCCCGACGCGCGCGCACTCCGCGAGCGCGCTCCCGCAGGTCCTCGCGCACTCCGTGCGCCTCACCGCGCTGGCGGAGGAGCAGAAGCACACGCGCGTGGTCGACCGGTCGTTCATGACGCGCCAGGTCCTCCGAGGCGTCACGACGGGGGCGCCGTACCTCGTCGACTCGCTCACGATGGGCTCGAGGGTCAGCCTGGGGAAGGGGAAGTGGAGCGCCGGGACGGTGAACAGCGGCGTGGAGAACACGACCATCTTCAGCGTGCACAAAGCCGCGGACCTGATGAGCGAGGCGCCGAAATACCTCGACGGCGTCGAGAGCAGAGCCGCGAGGCACATGGTCGACACCTCCTTCGTGGAGGTGGCCGGGAAGAGGATCAAGCTCATGCCGGACCCGACGCCCGGACGCGCGATGGCGTGGGGCGGCACGCTCGCGCTCTGGGGGACCGCCGCGATCGTC
Organism: Micromonas pusilla CCMP1545; assembly: GCF_000151265.4. NCBI lineage: Eukaryota > Viridiplantae > Chlorophyta > Mamiellophyceae > Mamiellales > Mamiellaceae > Micromonas > Micromonas pusilla. The sequence continues at coordinate 395,049 of NW_003315889.1, read as the reverse complement.
GTCGGGTCGTGCAAGGTGTTAGGGATCAACTCCATGGTGGACCTTAGACGCGTCATGGGGGAAACTCTCACGCCGTTGGGGTCGGCGATCAAGTCCTCCGTGATGCCGATCAAGTCGTTTTTCAACCCGGACGCGACGAGCGAGTGCAGCGGGCTGTCCACCGCGGACTCGAGCTTCAGCAAGGGGATCAAGAAGATTTTCGCGTGATGATCACGATTCGTTTACGGCTCTTTCTTCACGACGAGTGTAAATGTAACCTTATATCACATCACGTCATCCATACACGTTCTGTACTTCCATCGTTCACGTCTCGCGTCCGCGCGCGACGAAAGAAAGGAAAACGAGCGACACGTCTCACGTTTCACATCGTCCCCTGCAAGATCTCCTGGAAGTCGAAGTCGAACACCGGCGGGAACGGGTCGAACACCGGCGGGAACGTGTCCACAGGCGGCGCGTCGTCGTCGTCGTCCTCGTCGCGCGTGTTCAACTGGTACGCCCACCCGTCTCCGTACAGAAACTCCTCCGCCTCTTGATCGCCGTTCACGGTGACTTGCAGGTTGTCCGCCGCCTCGACGAGGCTCTCGATGGAGTCGCCCAGGAACACGATCTCCTCGAGGAGGTAGAAGTTGAACGGGAAGATCCACGTCACGCGGCCGCCGAGACCGCTCGCGTCGCCGCCGGCCATCGCGACGGACGCGTCGAAGACGTCCTTCGGGCACGCGAGCGACGTCGTCGCGCGCAGCGTCGGCGTCGACCCGGGGACGACCCCCGCGTTCACGAGCGCGCTCGGCATGTCCACCTCGAAGTACAGATCCTTCCCGTCGAACGCGTGCGAGATGAGCTCGAGCGCGACGCCGTCGAGGGTGACTTCGGGCGGCGACCGCAAAGCGCAGGCGTCCTCCGGGACGTCGCCGTCCCTGGGGAAGATCGTGGAGAACACGAAGCAGTTGCCGTCGTTCACGCGCTCCTCGCCGCACGACGCGAGCCCGGTGTGCGGGAGGTCGACGGCGGCGGCGGTCTCGTCGCGTCGACGGGTGCTCGGCGACGTCGCGGCTTCGCGCGAGGTCACCGCCGTCGGCGGCGCGCGCGCGGACGACGACGTCGTCGCCGTCGTCGTCGTCGAGACGCGCGGCGCGGAGGAAGAAACCGAAGAACGGCCGGCGGAGACGGCGGGCGTTTCCGCGGACGCGGTGACGACGCCCGCGGCGGCGAGGACGAGCGCGAGGAGGGGAACGGAGGCCTGGCGCTTCATTGAAGCGTGTGGGATGGTGCGCGGGCGGGGGAAGAGCGTCGGCGCGGACGGCGGAAGTGCGCGCGCGCGGGGATCCTCGCGCGGCCTCGTGAAAGGAAAAAAAACGCCTTTTTTTTCTCGGCCGCTCGAAAAATTCCGAGCCGTTGAGGAGCTCACAGCTGTCGCGCGAGATGCGCGAGGAGTCGCCGCCACAAGGAGCCAGCGCCGACGCGATGGCACCCAGCGGGGATCCCTCCGCGGTCCGAAGGGGCCGCGGCGGCATTCCGCTGCCCGAGTCCCCTAAAGAATCGCTCGCGCGCGCTGCGAACGCGGCGAAGGCGGGCGTCCTGAGCCCGTCATCGGACTCGCCGAGCAATCTGATGCGCACGCCCGTGGGCAGGGTAAAGGCGATGTCCTCCGTCGACGCGTCCCCGACGTCGTCGACGAAGGGCACGCCGAGGACGCCGCTGAACGTGCTGTCCGGCTCCCCGAACGTAGTCCCGCCGTCCACCGGCGGCGGCGCGAACGCGCTGCTGTACTCCCCGTTCCCCGGCGGCGAAATCTCGAACGGCGCGTCTCCGGCGTGGAACGTCGCCGACAGGACCCCGGGCCTGAGCGACTCGCTCGTGTCCGAGCAGGCGAACTTCCTCGTGGACGCGATCGCGAACGAACCCGCGGACGAGGAGATCATCCGAGAGCTCAAAAGCGCGCTGAAGGCGAGGCAAGAGAACGAGGCGCTCAGAGATCACATCGAGCACCTGAAAAACGGCGAGATCGACATGGGCTTGGAAGCGTCCAAGCGCATGACCGAGCTCTCGAGCGAGTACATGGAACAGGTGGACAGGCTCACGAAAGAGAAAGACGCCGTGCGCGCGCGCGCGGAGGCCGCGGAGGCGGAGGCGAAGAAACTCGCCAACATGATGCGCGCGCACGGGTTCGGGACGCCGCTGCCGTCGACGTCGACGCGTCGCCCGCCAACGCCGTCCGCGCGCGCCGCCGCCGCCGGCGCGGGCGCGACGCCCACGAACGTCGGCGTCTCCCCTGGCGGCGGCGACCCCGCGGCGTGGCTGTTCAACAGCCCGGCGCCGAACGGGCTGCCGCTGGACTGCCTGAACACGCCGCAGGGGTTCGGCGAGACGTTCGCGATCGACCCGGCAGCGGACGCGGGCGTCGGGGCGCGTCAAAACGCAGCCGCGACCCCCGAGTCCGCGCCGCGGAGCGGCTCGCACGCGCTCGCGGTGCCGATGACGCCTTCCGGGGACGCCGCGGAGGGCGCCGCGAGAGTCGCGATGGCGGGCATGGACCACCCGACGCTGATCAGGGAAGCGTCGAACCTCGTGGCGGCGAACGTGCGTCTGGAGCGCGAACGCCGCGCGCTCGCGGAGCGCCTCGCGTCGCTCATGAAACGCAGCCCCGGTCGCGGGTCGAAGGGCGCGATCCCGGGGACGCCGATACACGTGCAGACGGTCACGAAGGCGGTGAATCCGTTCAAGAACGCGGGGTACTCGCCGTCGCCGTTGGGCGCGACGTTCGCGCTGACGCCCGTCGCCGGCGCCGGCGCCGGCGCGGGGGCGGGGGACGAATCCGCGACCGCCGCGGCCGTGGACGGTACCCCCGAGCTCGGGTGGCGGTCCGTCGCGAGCTCCCCCGCGGACATCGACGTCATGGTGGACGTCCCGGATGCGCCGCCGTCGTGGGACATGTGCGGCACCGCGTTCGCGGTCGCGCAGTTGTCCGCCGCGATTGAACGCTCGCAAAGCGCCGCGAATGAAGCCGCGGCGTCGCTCGAGGCGATGCGCGCGATGGACGAGGACGACCAGGGCGGGAAGAGGAAGGGCAAGACGTGGGAGGAAACGAGGGCGACGAAGCGTAAGGAAGCGCACGCCGCCGCGCTCGAAGCGGTGCAAGCCGCGGCGTTGGCGTCCATGCAGAGGGAGCACCTCACCGAGGTTCTGAAGGTGGAACGAGACAAGGCAAAGTCGGACGCCGCGAGTTCGTTCGCGTCGATGCAGCGCGAGCTGGCCCGCAACGCCGGGTCCTCTTCTCCGGCGACGACGTCCGCGGCGACGCCGGCGAACGAGACCGCGGTGTCGATCGGCGACGCGATCGTCACGCCAGTCGCGGACACCGCGGAAGCGTCCACGAGCACGGGCCCGACGGCGGAGGAACTCGCGGCGGCGAAACGCGCGGAAGCCGCGGAGTCCGAGGTGAGCGAGCTGCGCAGGAAGCTCTCCGCGGCCGCCGCGGCGGCGGACAAAGAGCGCGCGGAGCTGCAGTACGCCGCCGCCGCGCACGAGCGCGACGCGAAGAGACTCGCGACGGAGCTCGAGGCGGCGACGACGGCGGCGGAAAACGCGCACGAGCTCGTCGACCGCGCGCAACGACGCGCCGCGGTCGTCGAGGCGAAACACACGCGGCTGTCTATCGAGCTCTCCGCAGCGCTGCAGAAGCTTCGCGAGACCGAGTTCGAAGCGCGCGCGGAGACGAGGAAGCTGTCGCTGTCGTTCAAACTCGACCAGCGACGCGCGAGCGGTTCCGGCGGGGCGTTGTCAGACTCTCCGCTCGCGGGCCCAGACGCCGGAAACGCGGCGGATGCGATGGACGTCATCTCGCCGCCTCCGACGCTCGCGCGCGTGAACACGTCGACGCCGTCGCCATGCGATAACTCCTCGGACGCGGGCGAGTCCCCGAGCCTGATCGCGCTCGCGGATAAGGTGTGCTCTACGAGGACGTCGTTAGCCGCGGCGTTGAAAGCGGCGGAGGACGCCGCGGAAAGCACCGATGACGGCGACGAGACCGTGGAATCCGCCGCGGCGATGGTTAAGGACCTCCGAGCACAGCTCGAGGCGTCCCGTGCGGAGACTTCGGACGCGATCGCGCGTTTGGAAGCGGCGGAGACGGCCGTCGCGAGCGCGACGCTCGCGGTCGCGGACGCGGAGGCGAAAGCCGCGGCGGCTATCGCCGAAGCCGAAGCCGCCGCCGCCGACGCGGCCGCGGCGGCGCATTCCCCGTCGCCGTCGCCGATCGCGGCGAGGAAGGACTCCATCGACGCGTCGAAGATCGACGAAGTCGGCGACGCGCTCGGGATGGAGAACGCTTCGAACGAGCCCGCGCCGGAGTCCGAGGCGAGACGAAAAGACCTCGCGGAGCTGAGAGAGTCCGCGGCCGCGGCGGAGGCGGCGCTGACGTGGGCGCGTCGCGCGGAAGCCGCCGCGCACGGGGAAGCGGAGACGGAGCGGCAGAAGACCGCGGCCGCGCGCGCGGAGACCGCGTCCGCGCTCGCTTCCTTGGAATCCGCGCGCGCGGAGCTCGTCGAAGCGCGCGCGGCGACGACGGCGGCGAACGAAAAACTCGCCGAGGTTTCAAACGACGCGAACCAACTCGCGGACGTCACCGAGGGGCTTCGCGCGGAGATCGACGACGCGCACGCGAAAGAGGCCGCGCTCGTGGGAAGGATCGAAGAACTCCAAGACGAGCTCGCGGCGGCGGCGAAGGCTGCCGCGGACGAGCGCGCGGCCGCGGAGGCGACGCTCGCGATCGAGAAGGAGGCGCTGGAGAAGGCGAAACTCGAGCTCGTCGCGTCCGCGGAGAAGGCGCGCTCGCTCGCCGCGCGGATCGAAGGATTGGAGACCTCGGAGGCGGCCATGCGGTCGACGGTCGAGGAGAAGGAGACCGCGCTGCGTGAGGCGACGGAGGAGAACGCGCGATGCGTCGCGCGTCTCGCGGAGCAGCAGGCTGCGGTCGACGCGGCGGCGGCGGCGGCGGCGGAGCGCGCCGCCGCCGCGTCCAGCGCGGACGCGGACGCGAACGCCGAACGCGAGCGTCTGACGATCGAGCTCGAGCTCGCGTGCGTGAAGCTCGAGACCGCGCGCGCGGAGACGGAGAAGATCCAGCACGGGATGCGCGAGTGGAAAGAGTCGCAATCGCAGGCGGTGGAGAAGTGGGTCGAGGACGCGAAGCGCAGGACGGAGACGGCGGAGACGGCGGCGGCGGCGGCGACGAAGAGAGCCGCCGCCGCGGAAGCCGCCGCCGCGGCCGCGCTCGCGGAGAAGGAGAACGCGGAGAAGGTCGTCGCCGCGGCCACCGCGGCGTCGTTTGCCGCGGTCAACCCGGCGCAAGTCGAGGCGTTAGTCGCGGAGAACAAGGAGCTCGTGAAGGAGGCGGAGGCGAACGCGTCCAAGTTTGAAAAACTCGAGGAAGAGCGCGAGGTGCTTCGCGAGCGGTGCGAAGCCGCGGAGACGGCCGCCGCGGACGCGCCGCACCTGCGCGCGGAGAACTACGACCTCGCGGTCAAACACCGCGGCGGCCTCCAGCGCTTGCACGAGGAGCTCGCGGCGAGACGCGCGCTGGAAGAGCGCGTGGACGGGTACGAACACGCGACGAAGCGCCTGGAGGGCATGGTCGCCGAGCTCGAGGTGGCGCTGCGCGAGGCTCGCGAGATGTGCGTCGCCGCGAAGACGGCGTCGCACGCGGCCGCGGCGGAGCGCGCGGCGTCGGACGCGGCGAAGGAGGCGAGGACGCCGACGAAGGGCGACTTCTCTCGCGGCCCGAGCCCGGGCAGCAGCGGCGGGTCGTCGTCGTCGCCCGCGTCGGACGCGGTGGAGAGCGTCGCCGCCGCCGCCGCCGCGGACGCGGCGAAGGGCGCGATGCGCGACGCCGTGGAAGCCGCGGAGCGCGAGGCGAGCGCGGCGAGGGAGGACGCGGCGACCGCGCGCGCGGCGCTCAGCGCGATGAAGATGGAGATGGAGTCCCTCCGCGCCGCGTTGGACTCGCGAAGGAGCGACCTCGGGGCGACGCGGAGCGAGTGCGAGTCCCTGCGTTGGAAGGTGCTCGAGATGGAAGAAGACGCGCGGGTGTCCCCGTCGCCGCGGAAGCCGATACCGAGCGACAGCCCGTTCGCGTCCGCGCGCACGTTCAGCCGGTTCGGAAAGGAGGCTGCGGAGACGGCGGCGGCGGCGGCGGCGTCCCCCGCGGCGGTCGCCGTCGGCGGGAAGATCCTCGCGCTGACCCCTCCCGCGGCGGAGACCGAGACGGCGGCGGCGGACGCGACGGCGACGGCGTCGGCGAAGGACAAACTCGAGCGCTTAGAAGCGGACGTCGCCGCCGCGCGCGCGAAGCTCGCCGATCGCGACGTCGCGCTCGCGAAGGCGATCACGGAGATCACGCGGTTGAAAGCGACGCGAGTCTCGAAAGCGAGAGCGGAGCACCTGACGCAGGCGAAGACCGCCGCGGAGGAAGAAGTCGCCGCGAAAATCGCGGAGCTCACGAGCGAGCGACGGAAAGTTCGCGACCTCCTCGCGGGGAAACGCAAGCTCGAGGAAGCGGCCACGGAGGCGGACGCCGCGCGCGAGCGCGCCGAATTCTCCGCCGCGGAAGCGATCGCGGAGGTCGCGGCCGCGCGCGAGGCTGCGGAGACGTCTAAGGCGGCGCAAGCCGCCGCGGAGGCGACGGCGGCGAGGTACGCCCACTGCGCCGCCGCCGCGGAGACGGCGTTCATCGACGTCCCGCCGATCGACTTGAACTCGCCGACGCCGCCTTCTTTGGACTTCCTCTCCCCGGTCAAACTAGCGCCGGTGAAGACGGTCGAGCCGTCGAATCCGTCGACGGAAGACGCGACGACGAACACGACGCCGAAGAAGATACCCGCGCCGCCGGCGCCGGTGAGGATCCGCGTCGACGCGGAGGTCGACACCGGGGTCGTATCGCCCGCGGGCGGGAAGAAGTTCGCCGCCGCGTTGATGGCGTACACGTCGCGTCTTCGCGACGACGTCTCGAAAGCGGAGGCGGAGGCGGAGGCGCACAAGGCGCACGCGGAACGGATGCGAAACGAGATTGCTCGCTTGGCGAAGGACCTGCCGTCGAAACACGGCAAGGGGAAAACCGGCGGGGAAACCGCGGCGGAGAGCGACGCCGTCGTCGTCGCCGCGAAAGCCTCCGCGGCGAAGCTCGAGACGAAGGCGGTGTACTACAAGACGATCGCGAAGAAGTGCTACCACAGGATGAAGAAGCAGAAGGAGGCGTACGAGCTTCAGATCGAGGGGTTGAGAAAGGAGCTCGAGGTGCACAATCACAGCGCCGTGGCGGAGACAGATCTTTCTCTCGCGTCGACCGCGGTGGGAGGACCGAGCCCGGGACGGGTGATCCCGCGCCGGTCGCAGTTCAGGTGATGAAGGAAGATACACACATTTTAACACGAGGGGGTGTTGGGTAGGGTACGATACTTAGGATTCGAACGAACGAATAACGATAGACACACGCGTAAAAGAATTTGTTGGGTTGAAATGTTTATTTCAACAAAGAATCGTCGCGAACGCTCATCCGCTGCTGCGTGCGGTTAGTGTACAGAAACCCCTCTCTCTCTTCTTCGATTCGCGATTCATTTAGAACAGCGCGACGCCCTTCACGGCCTCGAACGCGAGGAGGGACGCCATGCCCACCATCGCGGCGCGGCCGTTGAGGAGCTCCTTCTGCTGGTTGAAGGGACCCGCGGCCGGCGGCTTGGTGTTGCTGCAGTAGGAGATGAGCGTGCCGCCGACGATGAGCATCGTGACGACGGCGACGCCGACCGGGGACTGCGCGACCTGCTGGCCGACGGTCTCGCCGGTGGCGATCTCGCAGCCGAGGGCGGCGACGAAGCCGATCATCGCGAGGCGGCCGTTCATGAGCTCCGGGCCGGACGCCACGAAGTTGGTCGCGGCCGGGACCTGGGCGAACGCGAACGCGTCGCCGAGGGAGAGGGAGATGTCCGAGTCCGCGGTCGCGCCCGCGGCCCACTCCGGGAGGTCGCCGGTGACGGTGGACGCCTGGTACGTGTTGCCCGCGGCCTTCGCGGCCTCGTACTCCTCGGGGGTGGCGCGCTGGCCGTCGCCGTTCTTGTCGGTGAAGAAGACCTCGCCGCCGGAAGATTTCTGCTCCGGCTCCGCGGCCGCGCGCACGGAGCGGCGGTTCGCGGAGGAGGCGACGGTCGCGCGGGCGGCGACGGTCGTGCGGGCGGCGACGGTGAAAGCGGACATGATGTTGAAGATGTGGTGTTGGTGTTGGTGGGCGTGTGGAAGCGCGTTGAGGTGTGACGTCGCTGTCGACGTCGACGTCGACGAAAACGTTCGGAAACGCGTTTGATGACGTCGACGAAACAGAACTGCTCGCGGCGCGAACCGTCGGAACTGCCACGTCTGCACGTGGCACCGGCAGTCCGGTGCCGACGCCGACCATCGCGGTCGGCGTCGCGCGCCACTTCCGCCCGCGCCGAGACCGACCGACGCGCCCGGTGGTCATGAAGGTCGCGCTCGCATCGCGGACGCCGCCGCCGACCGCCTCGACGCCGCCGCGGACCAGACGCGGCAGAACCCAGTGGCGACGCAGTCTGGTCGCGCGTGCTGGCGTCGGCGGACCAGACGACCCGGCGGTAATCCAACCTCTGATCCCACGACATTTGGATTCGGGCGCCGACGCGTCATCGAGCGCGTCCTCGAGCGCGTCCACGTCGTCGTCGTCGTCGTCGTCCACGCCGGCGTCGCTCGGCCGTCGCGTTCTCCTCTCTAGCGCCGCCGCGTCGCTCGGCGCGGGCGTCGTCGGCGCGAACGTCCCGACGTTCGACGCGGCCGCGAACGCGCCGGCGTGGACGTGCCGGTGCGGCGGGTGCGCGCGTGCGATGACGGCCATCGTGGACGCGGACCCGGTCCTCCTCGCGGAGTTTGATCGACAGAGGAACGCGAAACAGGACGTTCTGTTCGCTAAAGGGATGAACGGCGGGATGGGCGGGTACGAGTCCGCGGTCGCGGCGAGGAAGAACGACCTGTTCGAAGACGTCTTCGCGTCGCTGCCGAAGGGATCGAACGTCGAGGCGACCGTCGTCGAGGTCGGCATGGGGACGTTCCCGAACGCGCGGTATTACTTCGACGGCGGACGTCGCGGCGGGAGGAAACTAGACATCGTCGGCGTGGACCCGAACGACGCGATGGAGTCGTTCGCGCGGTCGAACCTCGCGAAGGCGAACGAAGCGTTCGGCGGCGGCGGCGGCGAGGACGCGTCGCTGCGAATCGTCCACGGCGTCGCGGAGGCGCTGCCGCTGAAGGATAACAGCGCGGACGCGGTCGTGTGCACGCTCACGCTGTGCAGCGTGCTCGATCAAGTCGCGGCGGTGAGCGAGATCAAGCGTATTTTGAAACCGGGCGCGCCGTTCATGTTCATCGAGCACGTCCTGAGCGAGGACGACCCTCGACTCGCGGCGCAGCAGATCAGCCTGAACGGCATGCAAGTCGCGATGGCGGACGGGTGCCACCTCGACCGTAAGACGTTGGACGTGATCGACGCCGCGGGGTTCGCGTCCGTGCGCTCGGAGCGGTTCACGTTGCCCGGGTTCGGGCTCATCTCCTCGCAAGTCGCTGGGATCGCGATAGTTTAGTCAACCTATCATAGAATTTATTTGGCATGCTTAGCTGCGACCAGAACACTTCCTCCGAAAGAGCCGCGAACAGAGCGAGCGGAGCGCTGGCACGCGCTCGCCATCCTCCGCGGACGGAATGGCGGAGGAGATGATCGACGTCGCGCTCGAGAGCGAGCGCGGCGTCCCACCGTCAACCACGGGCGCGGAGATGCCGACACCCACGCTCGCGGGCCCGTCGCGTCGCTCCTTGGACGGTGCCGATGATCACGTTGATAATTACGACGCCGCGCCGGGCGAGACCCCCGAGGCGGCCGCGGGGGACGAGCGCGATGACGTCCCTCTGATGGCTCGCGCGTCGTCGTCGTCCGGAAACGGCATCGGCACCGGCACCGGCGTCGGCGGCGGCATGGTCGCCCTGGAGCTCTCCTCGCACGGCGACGGCGCGCTCGGAGACGCGGTCCTGGACGATTCGCAGTGGCGATGGAGGCACACGGTGTCGTACTGGGTGTGCGTGTGCTTCATCCTCGGGTCGCTGCTGTTCGTCTCCGGGTGCGCGTTCTGGTACAAGAAGTACGAGTACGAAGCTAGAGAGCGCGCGCTCGTGACGTACCCGTTCCTCGCCGGCGCGTGCTGCTTCACGTGCGGGTCCTACCTCGGCGTGTTCACCGCCGTCAACCTCGGTCGGAACGGAAAGAGCGTGATGTGGGAGTGGGCGCCGCACAAGGACGGGTTCTTAGGGTACCTGTGCTACCTCATCGGCGCGCTCGTGTTTAACATATCGTGCATCGAACCCCTGGACGCGTTCTCGGACCTCCCTTCGTGGATGAAGCGCGAGATGGCGTGGGGCGCCGCGGAGGTCGGGTCGTTCTTTTTCATCCTCGGCGCCGCCGTGGAGGTGAAACGCAACGGCGTGTCCGACGTTCGAGCCGCGATCGAGGACGGGACGTGGATGACGCTGCCGTTTTGGGTGTCATGGAACAACCTCTTCGGCGGGTGCTTCTTCTTCATCGCCGCGGTCGCGGGCAGGTTCGACCCGACGTCTCCGGGGTGGGTGTACACGACGTACCTTATAGGTTCGATGAATTTCTTCGTCGCGTCGTCGCTGATGATGTACATGTGGAAGGGCGAGCAGTACGGCCTGGGGTTCATACCTTCGATCAACCGCGTGTTACCTATCCGCGGGTACGTCCGCGAGGGCGACGACGGCGACGGCAAGGAGTACCGGAAAGTCAGCGTCGTGCAATATTGTTTCCTTCAGGCGTACATAGCGTTGACGGCGGCGTCGTTCGTGGACTTTTGCTTCGCCACGCAAGGCGGGTTCACCGCGTACGAGAAGTACGACGGCGTCGCGCGGTGGCACGAGGTGATCGCATCGTTGATGGGGCTGTACCTCTCCGCGGGTCTGCTGTTCATGGCGAGCGTGTTGCACCACGCCCCGCGGGTGCAGCCGTTCGATAAGCTCCTGTGGTGGGCGCAGGCGTTCGCGGTGGCGAAGCTCGCGCAGATCACGGTGAGCGTGTCGATCTCGTACAACGCGGAGGCGTAGTGGTTGGGTGGGGGTAGAGAGGGGACGAGCATAGCGCGCGGGTCTTGAAACGCAGGGACCGCGTAGAACGTAGCGTAGAGAGAAGAGGACGAGGCAGAGGCGAAGGACACCGCCATTTGATAAAAATCCCAGGCGGCGGCTCATGTGTAGATGTGGATTTTCCGACACTTGAACTACAGCAGGAAAGAGGAAACCCTCGCCTCCTGCCGCCGGGCGCACACGACTCGCGCGCCGCACGAACGCCATGGCGACCGCGCGATTTCTTTTGCTCGTCGTCGGCGTCCTCCTCGGCCTCACCGCCGCGGAGGGACGCCATCTTCGCGCGATGACGATCGAGCAGAAAGGATCGAACTCGGATATGGAAATTTCCGAAGGGCAGCTCCATCAAGCTCCCTCAAGCCTCAAGCAACACGAGCGCTCGACGCATCGCGCCGCGGCCGGGGACACGACGACGTCCGCGCTCGCGGACCGCGCGTCGCGGTCGAGCTCCAAGTCCGCGTCGGAGATCTTCCTGAGCGAGTACGAGGACAAGGACGGCGCGAACGCGTCCGCGGTTTCGCCGTCGCCGTCCGCGTCGGACGCGTCCGAATCGCACGTCGAGCGCCTCCTCGAGCGATGCGCGAGGAACAACGCGGTCGCCATCTTCAGCTGCAATCAAGAGCACGCCCACCTGTGCCGCGTCGCGGCCGCGAACTTGGACGACCGCGGCGTGGGCCGCCTCGCGGTCGCGGCGGATCAGCGCACGTGCGACGAACTCAAGGTGGACGCGGACGGGGATAAGTGCTGCGTCGTCGCGGAGGAAGCCGCCGCGGCTGGGCACGAGATGCACGCGACGCGGTGGGAGTACGTCGAGCTCTCGCTCTCGCTCGGTGTGGACGTCATCCTTCAAGACTGCGACGTGATGTGGCGCGTGAACCCGGTCGACACGTTCCGCGCGTCGACCGACGTCGGCGTCGTCGTCCTTCGCGAGCGCGGGACGAACCACCCGTTTCACGCCGGGATGGGGTGGTACCGCGCGGATTCCCCCGCGGTGTTCAGGCTCGTGAGGGACGTCAACGAGCGCATCGATCACGCGCGCGCGGCGGAGACTAACCTGACGAAGCTGCGCGTCGTCGGCGTGGACGTGGACGCGAAAAAGTGCGGCGCCCCGGACGCGCTCGCCGCGTTCGCGGACGACAGAGCCGTCTTGAACGACGCGATCGAGAGCTCCGCGATCGACGCGGACGTGTACACGCGCGCGAGGGTGGAGTGCGACCCGGACGGCAGGGACGTCGGCTTCGCGTGCGTGGAGGAGTTCGCGGAGACCGGGTGCGTGACGTTGGAGAAGAAGTCGTCGTTCGAACGAGGGAAGCCGGAACCCCCCGGCTGCCGCGGCGGCGCGGATGCAGAGGACGGCTTCGCGAGTAAGATATTCGACGGCGTCGCGCGGCGTCGATCGTTGCTCTACGCCGACGCCGCGACGACGCGACGTGCCAAGACGGGCGATGGCAAGGCGTGCGTCGCCGCGGACGACGTCCTGTCGTCCTGGCAGTGGAGCGGCAACCACAGCGGAGAGCTCGGTCGGTGGAACCCGAAAACCGCGAGCGACGCGACGCTCGGGTATCACTTCGTGAACTGCTGCGCGACGATCGCGGAGAAGTTGCGCACGATGGAGCTCGTGCGCAAAGGTCAGAAATACCCACACCCGGAAACACGCGAAGCCTCGAGCGAACCCTCGAGCGCGCCCGCGAAGGCGCCCTCGCCGTACGAACGCGACGCGAAAGCCCCGCCGCCGCCGTTCGCGTCGTCGAAAAGCGCCGACGCGCCGTCGCGGAAAGATACGACGAGCACCGGCGGATTGTTCGACGAGAAAGAGAAGGAGGCGATCGACGCCGCGGCGCATTTCCACGGCGAGAACGAGTCGAAAGACGAAAAACCCGTGGACAAATACGGTGATACCAGCGCGGGCGCGGACGAAGCCCAAGACGAGAAATTCGATGAGAAATACGGCGACACCAACGAGAAACTCGATGAGAAATACGGCGACGATAAGTACTCGGTCGACGGCACCGATACCAAGTACGACGCCGCGAAGTACGACGACGCGAAGTACGACGACGCGAAGTACGACGACAAGGAAAACAGCGGAACCCTTGAGCGCGCGGACGCTTCTTCGCGTGGACCAAGCGACGCGCCGGACGCCCCCCGATATCCAGGGGTCGCACAGCGCGCGCGATGAATTGAATGAATAGTTACCTAAGTTATCTATCGTTACCCCCCGTTCCCTCGTTCTTCTCCGACCACGCGCGCTCCTTTCTCTCTTCCTCGCGAACCCACGCGAGCGCGGCGTGTATCGTCTCGCACGTCAAAAATATCGACGCGTGCAGCGGAAACGCCCGCAACAACGCGGTCTCGATCCCGCGGAAGAAAACGAGCGCCCCCTCCGCTCTCAGGCTCTGCATCGCGCAGTCTGCCATCCCGCCGTACGTCCCCGGCGGGAAAGCTTGTATCCTCGACTTCACGACGTCCAGCGGGTACGTCAGCGTCCATTGCGTCACCCCGGCCATCCCTCCGGCGAGGACGATCCCTGCGGTCTCGTACTCCGCGCCGACCGCGGTGTCGCACGCGCGTCGTATGGAGTCGTACGTCAAAAAGTACACCGCGCACTGCGGGACCTCTCGCGCGATCGTCGCGCCCGTGCCGGTGAATAGCCCTCTCCACGCGCCGTGCTCTCGCGCCAACGTCGCCGCCGTGCGCATCGTCCCTCGGAACTTCTCGGGGACCTTCCCGGTCCCGCAGCTCGACTCCGCGACTTGCTGCACGGTCTTCACCCTCTCCGCGGGACCTCTGACGAACGAGCTCGTCAGCCCCGCGGCGCCGCCGGCGATCAGGCCCGCGATCCACGGGTTCGACACCAACGCCTTCGTCTCCGCGACCGCGTTTCCTCCCCGTCCTCCGCCGGCGCCGGCGCCGGGGCCGGGGCTGCCGCCGCCGCCGCCCCCTCCTCCTCCCTCGCGCAGGTACCTCAACACCGTCGTGTTCGTCGAGAACGCGACGGCGTTGATGACGCCGTACGCGACCATCGGCGCGCCTATGCCTCGGTACAGCGCGAGCGGTCCGTCTCTTCGAACGAGCGACGAGGCGACGCCCATCGCGGACGTCCCCGCGTTCGTCTGCACCCGGCTCTTCACCGTGTCTATGGGGTGCACGACGGTCAGGCCGACCATCCCAGCTATTTGGCCCTGCAAGAAGAAGCGACGCGAGCGCCGGGGACGTGAGTTTCGCGTCGCGTGGTGGGGGGGGCGGGCGGAAGGCGAGACGGCGGACGGCGGCGAAAGTTTGAGAAGGTTTTTCGGAGAAATCGCGCGGGTGAGATCCGCACCGCGACCGCGTGCGCCCACGCCGGAGCGCTCTCCTTGTCCACCCCGGGCATGGCGGCGTGCTCGCGGGGACCTCCTCCCGCTCGAACCCACCTCCGCCGGGTGCCCGCCGACTGTCGCGCGCCCTCTCGAACTGGAGGAATAAAGCGATAGCGCCGAAGATGATGACGTCTGGTCCCGGCCGCCACAAACCGCACTTTTTCGCGCACTCCACATTCGCTCTGAGCCACTAGTCGCCCGCGCGCGTCGCGCCCGATGGCTGGCGCGATGGCGGCGGTCGCCGCGGGTCCGGTCGCGCTCCGCGCGCCCACCGCGAGTCACTCCGCGCGTTTCCGCGCGCGTGGCGTCGGCGTTCGCGACGGACGCCGCGTCCGGCGTGAACCGCCGATAGTAGTGTCACCGCCACCAGCGGGCTCGCGACGTCTTCGATCAATCGGCACTTCAGCCGTCCGTCCTCTTCCCCGTCGTCGTCGCGGAGACGACCAAACGACGCGCGCGATCCCGGTAGACGTCGTCGACCCGTTTGGGATGTCCCCCGAAGCGTGGGAGCTGCTCGAAGGGAACCTCTTCGGCGCGAGTCTGTTCCCTTACCTCGCGTTCTTGTACTTTCTCGATCGCGACGAGTGCGCGATACCGCCGAGGGCGATGTTCGGGTTCAAGTTCCTCCTCGTGTTCGTGTTCGGGACGATCCCGGGGGCGATATACGCGAAAGTCGCGTACGACGACATCCTCGCGAACGTGGACTGGCTGCACGGGCCCGCGGAGTCGCTGCTGACGATGACGAACCTCCTCATCGTCGTCGGCATGCGCGAGGGCTTGCGCGAACGCAGAGCGCACGGCGACGGCGGCGACGGCGACGGCGACGGCGGCGGCGAGACGCGAAGGCGGAGGCCGACAGTGGACGGGAGCTCCGTCGGCGGCGCGCTCCTCGGGTGGATCGCCGTCGCGAGCGTCGGGAGCGTGGCGCTCGTCGGGGGCGTCGACGCCGCGCGCGCGCTCGGGACGGACGGCGCGAACGCGATCGCCGAGGCGGCGTCGTTTTGGCGCCATGCCGAGCCTTCGAACGCGCTGTCGCTGCCGACGTGGGTGATTCACGTCTCGTCGCTCATCGAGTGGCTCGTCGCGATGGGGTTGATATGGGAGTACGCGGACGTCAGCGGGAAGCGGGCGTACAAAGGGCTGACGTGGGGTATGATCCCGGGGCACGCGAGCGGCATCGCCGCGTGCACGTTTCATCTGTTCTACAACGCTCCGGTGTTGAGCGCGGTGGTGGCGACGCAGGCGGGGCTGACCGTGTTCGGGAACGTCACGCTCGCGATCGCGGCGTATCACATCGCGGTCGAGGGCGGCGCGACCGGGTTGCTGCCGTGGGAGAACGGTTTCGTTTCTCCGTGGAGGAGCCGCGGGGAGGAGGGCGGCGACGAGAAGGACGCCACGGGCGCGGGCGCGGGCGCGGGCGCGGGCGCGGCGAGTGGTTCGACCGTCGAGCCGCGCGTCGGCGATGCCGATGCGAGCGGCGTGGACGTGCGATCGCAGGGCGTCTCCGGGGGCATGGTCGGATGGGAGAACCTCGGCGCGCTCTGGGCGAAGGACTCGGACGCGGTTTTGATCGCGAAGCTGTTCGTCGTGTCCACGGCGTTCTCCGCGGCCGTGAAGTGGGGATCTTTAGAAGTAGATCTTCCGTTCGAGCCGAACATCTGGATCGCGTTCGCGATCGTCTTCGGGCCGACGCTTTTGAACTGCGCGAAGTGGCAGAAGATCAGCGCGGAGGAGGACGAGGTGGACGGCGGGTTGGCAACTAGTCTAGACGAGAGCGAAAATTAGTTCAGTTATCCACATTTTCTCGGCGAACAGAAAAGAACGAGAAGCCACGACACTCTCCTGAGCGCGTTCCGCGGCTCGTATCCGACGCGCGCGATGATGCGCCCCTCCTCGCCCGCGTCCACGATCAAGGCTCTCGTTCTCGCCCTCGTCGTGGTGCTCGCGTTGTCGTCCGCGCCTCTTCCAGTGGAGGCAGCGTCCGTGAGAGTGGTCCCCTTCAGTTTCGAAGTCGGCTTATCTGGACTGAGCGTGAGGTCGTTCACGCCGTGGGTCCGTCGCGATTTGTGCCTCGCGTACACGAACTTCCTCAAGATCGATAGGAAGGTGCGCGCGCCGCGAGCATCGCCGCTCGCGCGTTGGATCCGTCCCCAGCCGCGAACGCCGTCCGAGAGCGCGACGCCTTGCTCTTTGTTCCTTCCGACGACTTCAACCCACAGTTTTTCCGCTCACGTTTCCGCGCTCACGTGACTCCGTTCGTACGCCGCAGTGGTGCGTCGTCGAGTCAGTGCGTCGACGCGGCTCGTATCGCAATCAGGTGAACGTGATCATCGTCATCAACTTCCCGACGTGGGTCACCGGCGGGGTGAGATACCAAACGAGGCGGTTGTCTACCGCGCTTCGAACCAACCCGCGGCAGATATTGGTCGCGGGCCGCAGCGCCGGCAGTCGGAACTACTTCAACGCCGTACAGAACGTCAACGTGAACGTGAACACGAACGTGAACAATCTTCCGCCTCCGACGCCGATTCCTGATCCGCCGCCGCCAGATCCGTTACCTCCTGATCCCACACCCGTGGACCCGGAGCCGGAGCCGGAGCCGGAGCCCGAGCCGGAGCCCGAGCCCGAGCCCGAGCCCGAGCCGGAGCCCGAGCCCGAGCCGGAGCCCGAGCCGGAGCCCGAGCCCGAGCCCGAGCCCGAGCCCGAGCCCGAGCCCGAGCCCGAGCCGGAGCCCGAGCCGGAGCCCGAGCCCGAGTTCGAGCCGGAGCCGGAGCCTGAGCCCGAGCCCGAGCCTGAGCCGGAGCCGGAGCCCGAGCCCGAGCCTGAGCCAATGCCTCCCGACGACTACGGCGTCGGAGAGGGATATGGAAATGAAGAAGACGGCGGCGGATTCGGCGGCTTCGACGATGGAGGCGGCTTTGACGAAGGAAGCGGCTTCGACGATGGAGGCGGCTTTGACGAAGGAAGCGGCTTCGACGAAGGAGGCGGCGGCGGCGATTTCGGCGGCGGCGGCTTCGACGGCGACGGCGGCGATTTCGGCGGCGGCGGCTTCGACGGCGGCGGCGGCTTCGACGGCGGAGGAGGCTTCGACGGCGGAGGAGGATTCGACGAGGGAGGCGGCTTCGACGAAGGAGGAGGTTTGGATGTCGGCGGAGACGGCGGTGATTACTGAAAGCCGACGCGCGGCTCGACGAAGTCGATGAGATGAATCACGAGGACGACACACACGCTGTGCGACGAGAGTGAAACGAAAGCGAGACCATTCGAGAAAAAAATGCGAAAAAAGAAAAATATCCGCCTCGCCACGACACTTCTCGTCCCGCACCTCTCCCACGCGCGTCGATGACGAGCCCGCGCTGTTCCCGTTCCACATCGACGGTACTCGCCGTCGCGCTCGTCACGATACTCGCCTTGGCGTGCGCGCCCGCGACCGACGCCGCGGAGCAATGCTTTTGCCCTTGTGCGTGCGAGACGCAGGGCGCGAAAACAACGACTGAAGTTACCCGGACCACGACGACGACCACGCGAACGACCGAGCGCCAAACGAAGGTTGTCCGCAGCCCGTTGACCATCAAGATGAAAGGCATCTCCAAAAAGCAGATGGATACGCCGTGGTACCGTCGGGACGTGTGCAAGGGGTACACGTCGCTGCTGGGTATCGACCTCAAGGTAACCCAGCGCGCACTTTCGTCGACTCGTTTTCTCCGAGAACCTCCTTCTGTCCGCCTCAACGACGTCCCTATCACCCTCCGACGCAGTTCTGTGCCGTCGAGAAAGTGACGCGACCGTGCGAGTTTTGCTTCAACGAATGCGTCGTCGTCATCGTGATCAACGTCCCCGAGTACGTCAGCGGCGGCGTGAGAACCGCGACGCGGAAGCTCTGGCAAGACCCGCGTCAGGTGCTCGTGTCGCAGAGCAACTACTTCAACAGCGTCGTCAACGTGAACGTCAACGTGGACATCGACGTGAACAACCCGCCGCCGCCGGTGGTGATCGAAACGCCTCAAGCTCCTCCACAACTTCCGCCCGACCCTCCTCCTCTCCCCCCGGCTCCGGTCGACCCGGGCACTTCCGACGCCCCGGGAGCGCCCCCCCCTGGGGTCGCGCCGCCGCCGACGGAAGCGCCGCCTCCTGGGGTCGCGCCGCCGCCGACGGAAGCGCCGCCTCCTGGGGTCGCGCCGCCGCCGACGGAAGGGCCGCCTCCTGGGGTCGCGCCGCCGCCGACGGAAGCAGCAGCCCCGCCGCCAACGAGCGAGGAAACCGCCGCCCCGCCGCCTGAACAAGAGGCAGCGGCAGCGGCGCCGCCAGCGAGCGAGGAAAAATCTGCCCCGCCGCCAACGAGCGAGGAAACCGCCGCCCCGCCGCCGACGGAAGCGGCGGCGGCAACGGCGGCGGCATCGCAAGAAGAAGACCAGTACACGGATGAGTACTCTGGTGACAGTGGCCAAGAACAACCTACCGACTACAGCGACGACTCCGGCGGCGGTGAAGAAGAAGAACCTGCAGGTACCGACTACGGCGACGACTCTGGCAGTGAAGAACAATCTACCGACTACAGCGACGACTCCGGCGGCGGTGAAGAAGAAGAACCTGCAGGTACCGACTACGGCGACGACTCTGGCAATGAAGAACAATCTACCGACTACGGCGACGACTCCGGCGGCGAAGAACAGCAACCTACCGACTACGGCGACGACTCCGGCGGCGACCAATCGTACGAAGGCGAAGAACAAGGTACTACCGACGAAGGCGGTGAGCAAGGCGCCGACTATGGCTACGAAGGCGGGCGGCGAAAGCTCAGCTGGTTCCGCGGTTTCGTGTACTGAACTGGAAAGCCGACGCGCGGCCCGACGAAGTCGATGAGATGAATCACGAAGACGACACGCACGCTGTGCGACGAGACGAGCACCAGACGCGAGGACGCAACGAATGAACGAGAACCTCCGTTTCATCAAAGCTAAAAAATGAAAGAAATCATCAAGGCTTGCCCCCGCCCGCGGCTTGCAAGTTCCGCTGGCCCGCCCATCCCAACGCAGGGGTCGCCCGCCGTCCCTGCGCCCCGCTCCCCCCCCAGTTACCCCTTATGGAACTCATCGCGCGAACCGCCCTGTCGTATCCCGGACGAACCGTCCTCTGAATGTCCTCCGACGCGCCGCCGATGACCCCCGCGGCTGTCGTGATCAACCTTCTCGCCACCGGCGCTACCAGCGGCTTCGACGCCGCGGCCGCTCTCGCTAAGATGCCCCCCGCGCCCATCGCCTCGATCGCGCCGCCGAGGCCCGCGGCCGCGGCGCCCAGGCTCATCCCCGCGCTCGCGGCCACTTTCGCGCTCGCCCCCCCGGCCGCGGCGGCGCGCGCGGACGCGACCGCGACGAGCGCTGGCGGCACCGCACGAACGCCGACGCCGATGATCAGCGCCGCGGTCGACCCATGCTGCAAGCGCTCCCACAGCGGCGCGTTCTCCAGGTCCGTGACCGCCATGATCGGCACGAGGACCGCGAGCTCGGTCGCGCGTCGTCGGCGTTCCTCCGCGCGCTCCTCGGCGGCGCGAGAGAACATCGAGCGGCCGAACACCTCGCCTTTGACGTACTTGCTGCACGCGTTCGTGAACCCGCACCCGAGCTCGCACAGGTCGTTCACGTAATGCCGGCAGTCGTTCTTGTTCACGTTGTAGATGGTATCTCGCTTCTTGTTGAACGCGCGGACGTCGTCGAGTGTCATCGACGTCTTCCCGACGAGGTACGTTCCGTTGGCGGGCAACGCGTCTAATTTCTTCTCGCGGACGTGACCGGGCGTGGACGACGACGACGACGACGACGACGACCCGGTGTCGCTCAACATCGCGCTGTGCACGTCGCCACCGAACGGACCGAAGTCGAACTGGAAGATCTCCCCGCGTTCGGACTTGTACACGCAGAGGAAGTGGCACACGCCTCCGGTGCTGAGCGCGTCTCGCGCCGGAGGCGGCAGCCGACCGAGGAACGAACGATCCGCGCGGAACGACCGCGTCGTGACGTACAGCTCCGGCTCGACGAGCTCTTCCTCCGCGGTCGTGGCCTCGCCCACGCCTTGTAAAGCGGGGGGGAAGAGCACCGTTCCTGCTCGTGACCCCATGGCCATCGCGCGCGCGCTAGAGTGACAAGATGCCGCCCCCGAACGTCTCAAACCGTCGGACGTTTCAGAGCCACAAATTTCTTGCATCTCCCGCGGCGCGCGCGCGGCTCAAGTGCCTACTGACATTCGGCGACGGCGGCGGCGGGGCGGCGGGGCGGCGAGGCGGCGGCGGGAGAGATTTGGGTTCGTGGAGGGTGTCTCGCCGCGCTCGCATATTCCCGTGACGATTTCGTGCGCGCGAGGCTGACTACGATACCAACACGCGGCGACTACGTTCTACGCTGAGGCGCGGCGGCGGCGGGCGAAATCACTCTCTCCGCCGAGCCGCCGCCGCAGCCGCCGCCAAATCCCCGGGGAGGTCCCCCCCTTCAATTTGAATACTTCACCCCTCCGCTCTCCAGTCCCCGTTCGAGCAAACGAACACGACCTCGCGCGTGATGTTCAAGCTCTGGTTCGGCATCAAGTATCGATACTCCGCCCTCGTTCGCTGGTCGCCGACGATCTCGAACACCTCGCCGCCGTCCGCGAGGAGCGCGATCTCGTCCCCTAACAGCTTCCACCGTTCGCTATCGCCTTCCAGCTCGCCGGCGTAGTACGCGGTGTCCTCCTCGGTGAGGTCGTGCGGGACGAACACGCGGACGAAGCCTTTGATGTCGTTCCGTTTCGCGAGCTCGACGAGGAGGTTCAGGCGGTTCTGCAGCGCCGCGTTCGTCGTCCGCACGCCGCCGCTCTTCACCGCGCGCGCGATTTTCTGCTCCTCCGCGAGCTGCTCCGCTTCCGCGGCGGCGTCGCCGACGCCGCCGCCTCCGCCTCCCTCTTTGCGCGACCCGAGGTGGTCGCCAGATCCTCGCTCGTTCGCTTTCTTCTTACCCATGACCGACGACGACGAGAGGAAGCGCGCGGGGACAGTGAGGGCGAGACAGAATTACGTTCTGTTCGTTTGCCAAAAAAATATCCTACTGCTTCGTCTCGGGCGCGGAGTTCATCCGCGTGAAGCACGGCCACCGCATCGCTTTCCCCTTCGTCAAGGTCAACTCCAAGCGCTTGCTCCCGTCCCTATCCTTCACTATGCTCCAGCTGCACTCGTCCGGGGTCACGTCCGAGCACAGCTCGTTCGCGTCGTCCACGATCAGCCGCTCGCCCTCGTTGGGCGCGTCCGTCACCTCGAGGCGGATCCGATCCTTCTTCACGACGCACTTCACGTCCGCCTTGGTCGTCGTCTCTCGCACCGGGACGACGACGACGACGTCCTCGCCCTCCTGGCTCCACTTGTACAGCTGCGAGCCGGTGTCGTCGATCGAGCCCGGCGGCGGCCCGGGCTCCGGGAGGTTATCCTGGAGGTTCATCACGTTCGCGGCGTCCTTCATCCCGCCCATCGCTCGGATCTGCTCCTGAACGTCCCCGCTGTTTTGCTTCTTCGCGATCTGCAGCGTGTACGCGCGCTTCACCCACGGCGCGCTGGAGGACATCTCGTCTAACGTGAAGTCGTGCCTCTCGAAGCGATCGTCGTCGTCGAGGATCCTCGCGAGGAACGCGTCGCCGACGATGTCCGTGGGCGCGCCGCACTCGAGCGCGAGCCCGCACGCGCGATCGTTCCTTCGCAGCCCTTTGCTTATTCCGCGATCGTCCACGTACAGGTTGACGTGCTCCCAGTTCGTCGCCTTCCCGCCCGGGAGCAGCGCCACGGGCTGGACCATCTGCATGCGCGAGGCGATGTCCATCATGTCGTCGTCGATCTTCTTCCCGGACTGCTCCTCGAGCTGCTTGCGGAACAGCGCTTTCTGCTCCGCGCTCGTGCCCAGCGTCCCCGATGCGTTTCGGAAGTGTTCCTTCAGCGTGTCGAGCAGGCACTCCATCTCTCTCCCTTCCGGGATCTCCATCGTGAGCTCCTCCATCGCGCACGCGGGGTCGCAGGGGATGTACACATACTTGAAGCTCTTTCGCGGGGACATCGTGCGCGCGCGCGGGTCGAAGTGAACCGAGGAAGGTCGTGGAAGGAAACTCGAGCCGCCGCCAGTGGCAAAAATGTTTTCGGTCGAGGATCTGAATTGTTTCCCCCGAGGCTGGGGCGTCACTCCCCCCCGCGCAGCGCCGGTGACATCCGTCGACGCCGCGGGGGAAACGAGAAGATTCGCGCGCGCCGGGGGCTCGCGACGCGCGCGTCCCCAAACCCCCGGCGCGATGGGCTTCTTCGACGCGGCGCGGCGCGGAGACGACGGCCGCAGCCGCAGAGTGCCCACTTCAAAACTCGGCACGTCGTTCCCGCTGCTCGACCTCCCCGACGCCGCGCTCGCGGTCGTCCTGAAGCACCTCGCCGCGGGCCCCGACGGCGTGTGCGACATCGCGCGGTTCTGTCTCGTCTCCAAACCCGCGCGAGAGCTCGGTCTCGACACCATGCGCCGGCGGATGAGAAGTTTAGATCTGACGCCTCTCGGTCGACGCGCGAGAAACGCCGTCCCGCACCTCGCGGCGACGTGCGCGAACCTGCGTACGATCACCTGCGACGGCACGAACGTCACGGACGCGTGCGTTACCGCGCTCCTCGCGTGCTCCGAGCGCACGCTGACGCGGTTGAGCCTCGCGGACTGTCGTCATCTCCGTTTACTTCACGAGCACTCGCACGGCGCCGGCGCGAGGGGTTTACGCGAGCTCGTGCTGCGCGGGTCGTCCTGGTCGCTGTCCGCGCTCGCGGGGATATTACGTCGGTCGAGAAAGACGCTGACGTCGCTGAACCTCAGCGGCACGAGGCTCGCGCTGACCGCGGGCGATAACGACCTGAGGGTGATCGCCGCGCGCGTCCTGAGATGTCGCGCGCTCGAGCGGTTGAGCCTCGGCAGCCACGTCGACGTCCTCCCCGCCGCGTTGGCGACGGTGATATTCGCGCTGCTCGACGGCGACGAGAGGATCGACGACGACGACGACGTGGACGTGGACGTGGACGTGGACGTGGACGCGAGCTCGACGACGCCGACGACGACGCCGGACGACGTCGACGACGCGTTCGGTTTGGACAACTTGAAAGAGCTCTCCCTCGCGCAAAACGGCGCCGCGGACGAGAAGATGCTCGAGATCATCGCGCGACGGTGCCCGAGCCTGACGAAACTCGATCTTCGCGGGTGCACGGCGTCGCGCGACGCGGTGTGCGCGTTCGTTCGGAACGCCGCGTGCGCGTCGAGTTTGACGTCTCTGCTCCTCGGCGGCGCCGCGGACTCGCTCGACGACGCGTCCCTCGAAGCCGTCGCGTCGTCGTGCCCGTCGCTCGAGGAGCTCGACCTCGGGATGCACCACGCGGTCGGCATCGCGGGGATGGAATCGCTCAGAGTCGGGTGCGTTGGGTTGAGACGGCTGCGGATATCCAGGAACGCGAGGGTGACGACGCAGTCGCTCGCGTCGCTCGTGAAGACAGAGGGGAGCAAGTTGGAGCTCCTCAGCGCGGTGCGGTGCCGCCGCGCGGGCGAGCCGGGGCTTCGTTCGTTACAACGAGAGCTCGAAGTCGCGGTGGGGGCGGGGGCGGGGTGTCGGATCGATTGGGTCGGAGAGTATTCGTTCGAGCGCGACGACGACTCGTAGCGCGGCGACGACGACGTGAATAGAAGAACTTAGATTTAGCGTAGCGCCTTTCATTTGATCGGTGACATTTTTTTGAAAGGAGGTTTGAGACCGTGACGTGCGAATTTCAAGTCTGAAAAAAATGCTCTGTCGGTCAACTGAACGAGGGCACAGATGCCACCAGCCGAGCCGCGTGCGGTGCGAGTCGAACCGAACGTCGCGTCGCCTCGAAACCTGCTGCGCGATCGGCTCTTTCGCGCCGCGGCCGCTCGCGCGCCATTGCACACGCGCGCGTCGGTGCGTCGCGCAGGATAGAAGCGTCTCGTAGGGCTTCTCTACGAGAGATATCCACCCCGATCGGTCGCGGTCGGCGGCGTCAGGGCTCGAACGCGCGCTCGGGTCGTCATCCCCCCGCGGAATTGATTGAGATCAATCGGTCGCGATGTCGTCGGGCTTCCGCGTCCTGCACCTCGTCCGCCCTTTCCTCTCGGTGTTACCCGAGGTGAAGGCCGCTGACCGCAAGGTCCCTTTCCGCGAGCGCGCGCTGTACACCACGGTCGCGCTGTTCGTGTTCTTGGTGTGCTCGCAGCTCCCGCTGTACGGGATCCACACCGCGAGCGGGGCGGATCCTTTCTACTGGGCGCGCGTCATCATGGCGTCGAACCGCGGCACGTGCATGGAGCTCGGGATCTCGCCGATCGTGACGTCCGGGCTGATCATGCAGCTGCTCGCGGGCTCGAAGATCATCGAAGTCGACGAGGCGGTCAAGGAAGACCGAGAGTTACTGTGCGTCCCGTGAAACGCGCGGTCGACCTCCCGATCGGTCGAATTATTCTCATTGCCTGCGACCCCCCTTGTTTTTCCCCGTCCCGTCGCTGACGCTCTCTCGTCGACATCGTTCCACAGTAACGGCGCGCAGAAGCTCCTCGGCGTGCTGATCACGATCGGCGAGGCCGTCGCGTACGTCGTCTCCGGGATCTACGGCGACGTCAGCGACCTCGGCGCGGGGAACGCGATCCTCATCATCCTGCAGCTCTTCATGGCGGGCATGATCGTCATCTGCCTCGACGAGATGCTGACGAAAGGATACGGCCTCGGAAGCGGCATCTCGCTGTTCATCGCGACGAACCAGTGCGAGTCCATCATCTGGAAAGCGTTCTCCCCGACGACGGTCAACACCGGCCGCGGCGCGGAGTTCGAAGGCGCGGTGATCTCGCTGTTCCACCTCATCATCACGAGGAAAGACAAGTTCAGGGCGCTGAAGGAGGCGTTTTACCGCGCGAACCTGCCGAACATCTCGAACCTCCTCGCGACGATTCTGATCTTCCTCGTGGTGATCTACTTCCAAGGCTTCCGCGTGGACCTCCCCGTGAGGTCCAAGCGCAACGCGCGAGGACTGCAGCAGTCGTACCCGATCAAGCTGTTCTACACGAGCAACATGCCTATCATCCTGCAGTCCGCGCTCGTGTCGAACCTTTACTTCATCTCCCAGCTCCTGTTCAAGCGCTTCGGAGGGAATTTCCTCGTGCAGCTCCTGGGGCGGTGGCAAGAGAGCGAGTCCACCGGGCAGTTCATCCCCGTCGGCGGGTTCGTGTACTACGTCTCCCCGCCGACGTCCCTGAGCGACATCGCGGCGAACCCGCTGCACGCGTTGTTTTACCTCACGTTCATGCTCGGCGCGTGCGCGCTCTTCTCGAAGACGTGGATCGAAGTCTCCGGCTCGTCCGCGCGCGACGTCGCGAAGCAGCTGAAGCAGCAGCAGATGTTCATGGTCGGCCACCGCGAGTCCTCGCTTCAGCGCGAGCTGAACCGGTACATCCCCACCGCAGCCGCGTTCGGCGGGATGTGCATCGGTTTCCTCACCGTCGTCGCGGACTTCATGGGGGCGATCGGCAGCGGTACCGGGATCCTTCTCGCGGTGACGATAATCTATCAGTACTTCGAGACGTTCGAGAAGGAGCGCGCGCAGGAGTTGGGCGGCGTGCTGTTCTGATGAGAAGGACGCGACGAGACGCGTCAGAGGGGGTGATATGTAATACCGAACGACCTGAACGGTTGCTCTGCCGAGCCCGCGCGCGCGCGCGGACGCGTCGTTGTTTTCGTTAAATTCGCCGTGCATTCCACATTAAACGTCTACGACCCAGCTAGATGAGACAAGACGTCACAACAACGAACGCAAGACTTGCCGCGATAGTCGCGACCCCACCAAACCCCGCGCGAAGAAGTTTACATAACCTTGTTCTTCTCGCCACCGCGCATCTTCTTGACGCGGTTCTTCTTCTCCTTGATCTGCTTGCGGGACTTCGTGACCGCCTCCTTGAGGCCGGCACGGATGACGCGGTGCTTGGGCTCGAACTTCTTCATCGCGTCGATGGTGTCGTAGATCAGCCCAAACCCGGTGGACTTGCCACCACCAAACTGCGTGCGGAAGCCAAAGAGGGACACGCACTTGTCGTCGTTGACGTCGTACATCTTCGCAAGCTTCTCGCGCAACTCGGCCTGCGACACGAGGGAACGACGAGGCGGGGGAGGAACGTCAGCGCGAGCGCGAGGGACGTGAAGTGGAGGCGATCCCCCCCTTTGTTCGCGGGCGTAAAAAAACCCAGAAACCCTAAAAAACAACGTCCGGCGCGGGGCTCACCTTCGGCACGTTGGCGCGACCGGGGTGAAGAACATCGAGGATCTGCGGGAGGGAGAAGAGGAGGACATCTTCGTCAGTACGGTGCGCTCGCGGTGCTCGGCGTCGCGTCTCTCGACGGCGCGATGGGACGGGATTTACGGACGCCACGAGACGCTATAGCGGAGACGCGCGGTAATCTTTTCATCGGGCCGGC
This sequence comes from Micromonas pusilla CCMP1545, assembly GCF_000151265.4. Lineage (NCBI taxonomy): Eukaryota > Viridiplantae > Chlorophyta > Mamiellophyceae > Mamiellales > Mamiellaceae > Micromonas > Micromonas pusilla. The sequence goes on along the minus strand of NW_003315889.1, from coordinate 367,991 downwards.
TTTCGACGGGCACTCACGAATTGACGACGCGCGAGGAGCCGGTTCGTCATGAACTTGCGCGTGCGGAGCGTGCACGAGGTGGACGACATGATGAAACGACGCTTCCCGTGTAGGAGAGCGTGCGCTGCGCCGTTGAAAGAGGGAGGGGCTGCGTGATTTTGTACGGTTTTTCTCCACTCACCGACGGCAGCGACCGGCCGCGCCCGCGACTTTTCTGTCCCGCCAAGCGAAAACCGAGAAGCTCGCGCGCGCCGCGTCCACAACCGCCCGCGCGGCAGACACGCACGCACCGCGCGTCCACGTAACCCGTCGCACGATGTCCAAAGCCGCGTTCGCCGGCCTCAAGGCTGTGCAGGAGATCCGCTTCCACCTGTGCCAGACGTCGAAAGGAAGCGAGGGGGTGAGGAACTTTCTCCTGAAGAGCTACAAGGCCATGAAAGCCGCGTCCCCGACGACGCCGATCTTGATTCGCGAGGCGAGCGGCGTGGAGGGTGGCTTCGTCGCGCGTTACGGTGCGTCACCGCGAACGTCTCGTCGACGTCGTGAACCCGCCGCCGATCGCGGACCCGCGCGCGCGGATCCTCGTTCGTTTCCCTCCTCCAACGATCGATCGCCTGTCTGTTCGTCCCCTCGCCCGCCGTCGTCGGACCGCGTCTGACTCGCGAATCCCCGTCCTCGTCCTCGCAGACTTTGGGGTGGAGAAGAAGTTTTCTTTAGAGGGGCTGGACGCGAAGGCGGTGGAGAAGGAAGTCACCGGGGTCCTGAAGCAGTCGGCGTGAGCGCGGGGACGGTCTCGCGTTCGGTTACCCTAAAATCCGATCGAGAGATCTCCGTCGTCGTCGTTCGTGACGACGATACTAACCTAGCTAGGATGTATCAACACCGTAACGCCATCGCGCGCGCCATCACCACGTCGCGTCGCTATCTACGTATCTTCATCCCCCCCCGTCGTCTCCTCGCGCGTGAGAAGGATGTCGTCCGTGACGGCTTCGAACGCTGCGGTGACCTTCGTCAGCGTCTTTTTCGCGCGCGTCAGCTCCGCTCTGAGCTCCTCGCCCAGGGCGTGGTCCTCCTCTGCGAGCTTCGCGATCCTCGCGAGCTGCGCGTCCGCGTCCAAGTCCACCGGCGGGAGCGCGGACGCGAGCTCGTCGATCTTCCTGCTCTCGTCCATTACCGATCGCGCCATCTCGCGCACCTGCGCCTCGTCCACGCCCTCGCTCGGGTCCGCGCCCTCGACGACGGACGCGGGTTTCGCGTCTCTCTGGAGCACCCCCACGCTGTTGTAGAACGCTTCGTTAAGCCTATCGACGCTCTCTTGCAGCTCCGTCACGATGTCCGCCATGGCGACTCGACCCGAGAAGAGTGCGCGCGACGGAGTGAGGAGGAGGCGGTCGACGAATCTCGACGAGAAGAAATATCTGATCGGTGGAGTGCCCCGATGAAAAAATATCGTCGCGATCAAATTCATCGCGAACATCTGAGTATTGACCCACGCTTTCGACCGACTAGCGGACAGCGCAGCCTGGACAGCGCGCGGCGGATTTCAACTTCGTCAACAACACAGAAAAGCGCGCGCAAACGAAGCGCGAGCGCACTGTTCACTTCGCCGGCGGGCGACGGCGCACTTGATCGCGCGGAGTGCGAGCTACGTTTACTCGCGCGAGACAACCGCGTAAGTGAACGAATTACGGATCTGCGCGAGCGCGTGACCTCGGAACGATGGGGTACGCGAGCGATGCGCGCGAAGAACACGCGCACGCGCAGGCGACGACTTCGCCTTCGATAATGAAGACGAGCGTCCATCGACTTTCGTTCGGCATCGGCGGCATAAGCGAGCTTCACGCGAAAGACAAGGAGACGGGTTTCTTCAAAACTACGGTACGTCTCGATGCGCGCCGAGAGGAGACGCGATCTCGCGCGGCGATCGCGCGCGCGCGACGCGTCTTCGTTTTGCCGCCACTTTTTTTCCCTCCCATTTCTTTTTGCCGCTCAAATCGTGATGCGATCGCCGCGGATCCTCCGCCCTCCCCCGCCGCGCGCGCCGTGGCATTTGACCCCGAACTCGCCTGACGGTGTTTTATCAACGTCAACATCACAGGATACGCGCGATTCCACCCAAGAACTGCCGTACAGCGACGAAGTCGAAGACAAAGAGCGCACGCCTCCGTCGAAAATGGGGAAAGCAGGCGTCGTGGTGAGGAAATCGCCAAACACGGTGTTCTCTCCCCTCTCCGTGCGAAGCTCCGCGACGAGCGGCCCGCTCCCGGGCGATCGCAGCTTGGACTCGAGCTTCGACCCGGCGTCGTACCACGACGCCGCGGACGATCGCGAGCGCGAGCTCGACGCGAGCGTGGACGGCGGCGGGGTCGACGACATGGACGTCGCGTCCAGCGTCCCGTCCTCCGCGGGGGACGACGTCCTGATGTCCGTGGCGTCCTCGCACAGCTGGCTGCGACGACGCTCGCACGGCCCGGCGACGGACACCGCGACCGCGCTCGCGCCGCTTCCGCCGAGCGCGGACGAGGCGCTGCTGCACCGCCGCGCGTCCGAGCTCAGGCTCGCGTTGAGAGTCGCCGAGGACGCGCTCGATAAGACGCGGACGCGCCTGGAGACCGCGGAGGAGGCGAGGCACGAGGCCGAGGCGGAGGCCGTGGCGCTGCGCGCGCGCGTGTGGACGCTCGAGGGTGCTGAAGCGCTGTCCGGCGCGCGGCTGCACGACGGATCGCTCGACCTCCTTCGCGGCGAGCTCTTGAACGAAGCCACGGAGGAGCTCGAGGAGGCGGCGAAGGCGGCGAACGAAGCCGAGGAACGCGCCCTGAAAGCGGTCGCGTCGCTTCAACAGGCTGAGGAAGCTGCCGCCGCGGTCGCCGCGGCCGCGAACGGCGAGGTCGAGACGCTCTCCCTCGAGGCTGCTCAGGCGAGGTTCCGCGCGCAGGCGGAGGCGAGAGACGCCGCCGCGGCGAGAGACGCGATGAAACGCGCGGAGGACAAGCAGCACGAGGCCGAGCTCGACGCCGCGAAGTGGCGAGAGATTGGCGATCGCGAGACGATCCGATCCTCCAACGCGGAAGAGGAAGCGCGGAGATACAAAGTCGAAGCCGAAGAAGCGAGAGAGGCCGCGGCGGTCTCCCTCGCGAGGGAGACGGACGCGGTGCAGCACAACAACTGGCTGCAGCAACGCGTCAACGCGCTCGAGGAGGCGGAGGGCAACGACGCGGGCGCGCACTACGGCGAGGAGCTCAGACGCGTGCGCGAGAAGCTCACCGCGGACGCCGCGAAAGCCGCGGATGACCTCGCGGCCGAGCGCAGCAGGCGCCGAGCCCTTGAGGCGGTCCTCGTCGAGGCTGGGATCGCCGACGTCGCCGCCGCCGCCGCCGCGGCGGAGGCGGGGGCGACCTCCGCGGTCGCCGAGCTCGAGGCGCAGCTCGCGAAAGCTCGCGAGGAAAAGGACGCGATGAAGCGCGCGCTCGACGCCGCGACCGCGGCCGTCAACGCGAGGTCTGTCAAGTCCAGCCAAGACTCGTGGGCGGACGCGTTGGGCCTCGAAGCGAACGACGGCGACGCCGCGAGCGAGGAGGACGAGCCGAAGAAGAAGGACACCGCGACCGAGACCGAGCCTCCGATGACGGAGGAGGAAGAGAAAGACGCGAAGGATGTCCTCCTCGAGACCGCGCAAAAGGAGCTCGCGGAGCTTCAAGAGGTGAACAAGCGCCTCGTCATGGCGCGCGAGGCGCACGCCGAGCAAGTCGCCGCGTCCGCGGCCGCGTCGACCGCCGCTGTGGACGCCGCGCTTAAGCGCAACAACCAGGCGTGGGCGATTAAGGTCGCGGAAGCCGAGCGCGCGATCGCCATCGCGGAGGAGAACGCGACCGCGGCGCTGGATCGCCTCGCCGTCATGGAAGCGGAGTGTGAAGCCGCGAACAAGAAGTTGGAAGGCGTTCACAGCCGCGAGATCGCGGTCGAGAAACTCGAAGCCTCCGTCGCGATAGCGGCGGAGGACGCGAAGAAGAAAGAAGAAGCGCTCGCCGCTCGCGAAGCCGAGGCCGTGGAAGCGGAGAAGGAGTGGGAAGAGAAGCTCACCGAGGCGAGACAAGCGGCCGCGGCGGCAGAATCCAAGCTCGCGGACGCCGAGACGAAGCTCGCTCAAGCGGTGGAGGACGCCGCGGAGGCGAAGCGCGCCGCCGCGGAGTCGATCGCTCAGGCGGAGGAAGAACGCGAGCGCGAAGTCGCCGAGGCGGAGAAGGAGTGGGAGGAGAAACTCACGGAAGCGAGGCAGGCGACCGCGGAGGCGGAAGCCAAGCTCGCGCGCGCAGAGCGTCTCGCCCAGGAGGCGATGGAAGAATCCGATCACGCGTTGCTCCGCGCGGACGAGCTCGAGAAGGAAAGGGACGGCGCGCAGCAGGAGCTTGACCTCATGCGCGAGCGCGAAGCCACCGCGGAACTCGCCGCGGAGGCTGAAGTCGCGTTCGCCGCGCTCGAGGCTGGCGAGGAGGCGAAGATGGAAGCCGCGGAGGCGCTCGCGCAGGCGAGAGCCGAGGCGGCGACGGTGAGGGACGAACTCGACGCGCTTCGAGAGTCGATTCGCATCGAGCACCACCGCGAGACGCCTCCGCCTACGGTGCGGCGCGTGCCGCCGTCGCCAACGATGACCCCGAGGGGCAGCGTCCTGGACGAGCCCACGAAGTCGTCCGAGTCCCCGGTGCGCCCGAGCGGCGTCACCGTCGTGCAGATGATGACGGACGACGAGTGCGAGAGCGAAGCCGCGGTCATGGAACCGCTCTCTGAGGACGAGTCCCCGATGGAGTACAAGACGAGGATGCGGAACGACCGCGACACGGACGCGGACTCCGCGGGGACGAACACGCCGAACAGCGGCGCGTTCTTGACCAGACCGCGGTTCGCGTCGCACAACTCGTCCCCGGCGCTGCCGTCCACGCCTTTGCTCGCGAAGTTCGCCGCCGTCGCGTCCCCGGATCCGACCGGTCCGGAGATGCGCAGCAAGCGTGACAGCCCGCAGAGCGACGCGACGGACATGGACGTCTCCGAGCCCGAGTCCGCGGCCGGCGGCGCGAGGAACGACGGACAGTGGGTGTGGCATCCGCGCAAGTCGGAAGCGCAATCGACCCCGACGAGGGCGTCGCGCAAAGCCATAGAGGCTGCGGAGGCGGCGGCGAAGGCTGCGCGCGCGGCGGACGCGGCCGCGGAGGCGGCGGCGGAGACGGCGACGCGCAGTAAGGTTGCGCGTCGCCTCGACGTCGACAACAACGAAGCCCTCCGCTCGCTCACGTCCAGGCGCGCGCAAGGACGCCGCTCCACGCCGCTGCGGCGCGGCGGCGCGTCCTCCTCGGACGAGGACGATCTGTGCAGAATGTCCGATTCGGACGACGAGAGCACGCCGCCTACCGCGCGGGGACGACACAGACGCGCGGCGACGCGCAGGCATCGCGAACGCAGCGCGTCCCCGCCGAGGGAACCGAAGCGGAGCCACTCCCCGGAGCGCCGACACCGAAGCTCCACTGACGCGGCGTGGGGCGAGGACCGCGTCGCGAGGGAATCGAACGACTCCGTCACGAACGTGAACCACGCCGCGTCCGAGGCGTTCGCCGCGGTCGCCGCGAGCGCGCACGCGGCCGCGGAGGCGGCGTCTCAGGCGCTTCGAGGGAACTCGAGGAACGCGTCTCGGGCGAACTCGCGCGGGTCCTCCGCGCACGCGACGCCGAAGCCGTCCCCTGCGAAGCTCGCGGCCGCGGCGTTCAACGCGGCGTCGCCGCTGACGCCGTCCGCGAACCGCCGTTCGACGTCGTACATCGTGGAACGGTCGATCCGGGAGGGCGAGGCGACACTTCAGGCGATGCGCGCGTCCAGGGCGACGCTCGCGTCGAAGTCCCCGGCTTTGAAGCAGCGGCGGGTGTCCGTCGCGGACAAGACGACGGCGTCGAGGGCTGCCAAGGCGCACCCGCCGCTCACTCCGGAGACGAGCCGGAAGTCGCTGTCCACGAGCAGGAGCCACGCGTCAGATCCCTTCGGCCGGCCGACGGGGACGTGGGGGAGGCCTAGCCCCAGCCCGGTGCGTCCGACGGCGATAAGTAGCGGCGCGGTGAAAACGAGCCGCCATAACCATCGATACGCTTGAGAGAGAGAAGGTCTTTGCGCGTTCGTGTTTATTTAATGACATGAAACAATTTTATCATCTCATCACAGCGTTCAACGAAGTAAACACTCCTTCAGCACGTCCCGTATCCCGCGATCGAAACGGCTCAGCGCGAACGCTTCCTTCACCCACGATTCTCCCTCGCCGTCGTTCGGCGGTTTTTTATGTTTCAACTTTCTACCCGAGTGCGCGACGAACGCGCACTCGAGGAGGAACAGCTGCACGTCGGCATCGTACTCGCGACTAAAATACACCATATCTCGCATGTCTACGACTTTCGTGGACGTGAGCTCGACGTCTTCAGTGGTGGCGTCCACCCCATCGAGCGGCGCCATCGCTTCGAGGCACGCGGCGTCGAGCGCTCGTCGCGACGGCGCGTTCGGCAACTCGCCGTGGAACGGCGAGCGCCTGATCGTCTTCACGGCCGCGCCCACGACTCGCAGCCGACGAGTTTCGACATCGTCCTCTTTACGGCGCGCGCGCGCGCCCATGGTGTTGAATCCGAACCGATGGTGCTGCTCGCGCCACCGCGGGGAAACTATCTCCGGGTGCTCCTCGCCGTCGACGTAGAAAACGGCTCCGGTTTTTTCGAGCTCGACGAGGTCGATGGGGAACGGCAGGCAAGGGACGCGCTCGCCTCTGGCTTCCATGTAGCAGAAGGTCTGCATCGCTTCGTCAGCGGACTCGAACGGGCCGCCGAGGCAGCAGTAGTATTTCCTCTGCATCCTCCGGTGGTGGTATTCGAAGTCGCCGTCTGTGGTGTCGAAAATCTCGCTGTGACCACAAGTCAAGCCGTCGACGCGCGAACCGTCGTCCAGATGGAGTCTCACGAGGCGCCCGACGCGCCGATCGAGCTCGAGCTCCATCGGACGCGTATCAATGGTCGCGTCCTCGCGTGGAGAGGTGTGACGCGACCCCTGGCGCGAGAGAGGTAACAACGACGAAAGTAACGGTCCTTCCGCTACTTTTCGTCGGACGTTTTGGTCGTCCAGGGGTTTTGGTGGTCGAGAACGAGGCTCGGCGACCGAACGTTCGATCATTTTCGATCGCGGCGATGGCGCGTCAACGCTTCGCGACCGCGCTTTTGCGCTGCGCTGCGATCGCGTTCCTGGCGCTCGCCGGCGCCGGGATCGCAATCGCGGAGACGTCGTATTACGATACCCTCGGCATCTCCAAAGACGCGAGCCCGGCGGACATCAAGAAAGCGTACCGACGTCAAGCCATTAAATGGCACCCGGACAAAAACTCCGATCCCGGCGCGGAGGCCAAGTTCCAGGAGATCGCGAACGCGTACGAGATTTTGAGCGATGACAACGCGCGGAAAAGATACGACATGTACGGCAAAGACGGCCTCGGCGGCGGCGGCGGCGGCGGCGGATTCGGCGACTTTGGCGACTGGGGCGACTTCGGCGGCGGCGAGACCTTCAGCTTCAACTTCGGCAGCCGAAGCGCGGGGGACATCTTCGCGGACTTCTTCGCGGACGAGGGCGAGGATCCGTTCGCGGACTTCGACAACTGGGGCGACTTCGGCGGAGGAAGCATGGGCATGGGCATGGGCGGGATGCACATGGGCGGCGCTTCCTCGGCGTCGTCTTTTTCCTTCTCGTTCAGCTCGTCGGGTGGCGGCAAGCAGACGTTCAGCCGCACGGAGACCACGATCGACGCGAACGGCAGGCGCGTCACGAAGACGGTCAAGGGCGGTTCGGAAACCGAGACCGAGGCGGAGATGGAGCTGGACGACGGCAGAGGGAACGTGCGATCGCGCCGCGCGAACGCGGCGGGCCAGAAAGAAAGGGCGCCAAAATCTCTCGACGACGACGGCGGCTCGGGCGAGAAGCGAACGAAGAAGAAGAAGGCGAAGAAGAAGAAGTCGAAGAAAGCGTAGTCGGTGGACAGCTCCGACTTGTGATGGGTGGGGAGCTACAGTACGTGTAAGTTATCGAGGCTGTCGAGGTGCTCATCTTCATTTATTCATTCTGAGAATCATCTCAAGTTATTATTCTTCCGAGAAGTTCTGCCCCCGTCATCACAACGCGCCGCGCCGCGCCGGCACGTCATCGGAAGGCTCTCTCGTCGATGAGCCTGCGGCACCGATACTCAGCGCCGGCGGTGCCTCCGAATCGCCAAACGATGTCTCGCACCGCGGACGAAAACGACACAGAAGCGTCGAACTCGTACGCGCTTCCGACGAACACGACGGATTCGGTCGCCGCCGCAGTCGCGAACGCGGCCGTGTACGCCCCCATCGTCGCGTGGGCGGTGGCCATCCTCGCGGGTTCCGCGGCGTACGCCGGACCCGTCGGCGCGTCGACGCCGAATCTGCCTCTGATGTGGTACGACGACGTCTTCGTCCGCGCGGGACCGTTCCTCCCGCTCGCCCCTCTGGCGTTCAGGATCGTCGCGTCCGCGGCAGCCGGGGACAGCGTCCGAACGCGTCGACGCGCGGCGTCTCTTCCCCCTCCGTCGCGCGCGCTCGCGGTGTACGCCGCCGTCGCGCTCGTCAGGCTCGGGGTGTACCTCGTCGGACGCGCGGCGAGCAGCGCGAAGACGTCCGACCACGTGTTTCTCGGCGCGGCGGTCGCGGCGGCGGCGCACGCGGAGGCGGTCGCGGCCGCGACCGTGTTCGTGGACGTTCTCCCGTCGATCATCGGTTCGGACGTTCGAGGAGGGGGGGACGCGTGGAGAGCCGGCGATGGGGTGAGGCGGAGACAGGGGAAGGTTGCGATGGTCGTCACCGCGGCGGCGGCGGCGGTCGCGGCGACGACCGCCGCCGCTTTGTTTCTCCTTCAGTGCGGAGATAGCTACTTTACCGCGGCGTACTTCCACACGCCGACCGAGACGTTCGCGGCGGCATTCTTAGGTCTAGTCATGTTGCAGTCCGTCACCATGGGCGCGGTCACGGTGCCGGCTGCTCGAGCATTAGGCGCTTCCGCCGGCGACTTCGTGTACGGACTTACACTGCGGTCGGCGCACGGTAGCAAGGCGTAGCTCTAGGGAAGGTTCATAGATACCAATGATAGATTTCGTTGACAACACGCCTACACACACATGCCATATACATGTATACCTAACCTTATCGTCGCCCTCGTCCGCGCGCGCGGCGCGTCGCTCGCGCTCACTTGCCCGGGACACGAACCGTCGCCGCGAGCAAGATGTGATCGCTTGGCTCCACCGCGGACGGAAACGGCCCCTTCACCTCGCTCCTGTGTGGCAGCGGCATCACCTCCGCGACGTCAACCGTGGGGGAGATGAAGATGTAATCCAGCGTGTCGATGAACTGCGGATCGTCCTTGATCTGCGCGAAGTTCGTGAAGTCCGGCTCGGAGCCGGTCGCGACGTGGTACGCGCTTCGCATCGGATACGTCAACGCCGTGCTCCACGTCTCTCCGTCCGGTGCGACGGGCGCGGCCTCGTGCGCGGCATCGATGTCGCCCGTGGTGATGAGATCGTACCCGCCGTCCCCGGGTTTCAGGTTGAAGTCTCCCATGAGGACGACGGGGAGGGAACCGGCCATCTTCTGCGCGTACGCCGCCGCGAGCTGCGAGTGAATCGTCATCACCCGCGGGTCTCGGAACATGCACGGCATGTGATAGTTCGCGACGCCAAACTCCACGCCGCTGGACTTGCACTTCAGCGTCGCGTACATGATCGTGTTGAACCGATTGCGCGCGAGCGCCCAGTCCGATTGCTTCGCGCGCTTCCCCGTCAGGAAGTAATACAACCCGAGCGGTTTGTCGACGAGGAGTTCCTTCATTTTCGACGGTTTCGGCGCGCGCGGCAGACGCTTCGTGTCGCTGCACCGCGAGATGTCCACCTTGACGACGTCGTACTTATCGATCGGCACCGCGAGCGCGATGCCCATGTACCCGTTGAACGGCTTCCCGTACAAAGACGACACGAGGTGGTACCCGCGCTTTGCGAAGAACACGTGGAGCTCGCCCGTCCACTTCTGCGACACCTCCTGCAGCGCGATCACCGCGCCCTTCTTCATCTCGTCCTCGAGCTTGACGAGCGTCTTCTTCAGCCGCGTCGGCGGGTCGAGATCCTCGGGGGCGCAGTGCGTGAAGTACGTCGGCTCGCACAGGGACGAGGACAAGACGTTGTACGTCACGACCCTCGCGTCGTGCGTCTCCGAGGACGCCATCACGATCGTCGACGTCGCGAACGCTCTGCGGTGCTGACGCGCGTGCGAGAGGCGATCGACGCGCGATCCCGCGAACGCGACGGACGACGAGAAGTGCGAGACGTCGCGCGAGGACGCGGCGGCGGCGGCGAGGACGAACCCGAAGCTCTGTCGCCGGCTCGGATGCGCGCGCGAGATCCACGCGGTTTGGGCACCCTGCTTCGCGCTCAGAGACGCGAACGATCTGACCGAGGCCGAGGACGATCGCGGGGCGACGCGTCGGAGGAGGCGGAAGGCTGTCGGCTGCAAAGACGCGACCGCCGTCAATGACATGTCCTGTCCGGAAGCGCGCCTCGTGGTCTGGCGATCGGAAGGGTTCAAACGTCGATTTGTAGTGTCAACTGCAGTGAGTTGATTGCTTATTTCACATGGTGTGTCTATACTTGTGCTATGCGGTAGGCGATCGAGGGCATCACGCGGGGGAGATCAACAGCTTGTACGCGACGATGCACGCGTTCAGCGCCCAGAGCGTGGCGACGAACTTGAACTCCTTGTCGTCCACGGCGTCGAGCGCCTCCGCCTTCGGAGCCTCGGGCGCGGGCGCCGCGACGATCGGCTCGGCGACCTTCTTCTCCTCGACAACCTTCTTCTCCTCGACGACCTTCTTCTCCACGAACGTGCCGGCTTCCATCGCCGCCGCTTCCGTGGTTGTCCTCCTCCTGAACTCTGCGGCGATGGCGATGTCGTCCACGGACGCGAGCCTTCCGTTCGTGCTCGCCGCTGTTTCCACGGCGGCGACGGCGGCGGCGACGGCGGCTTCAGACGCCACCGGCATCTCCGGCGCGTCGAGCGATCCCGGGGTCCAGCTCACGATGCCGACGCCGTTGCCAAACACGGCCGCGCCGCTCTTCGTCGCTTGGTCCGTGGTCGGTCGCGAGAGGATGTTCGACGCCGCGTGCGCGGGAGCTTCCGCGACCGCCGCCGCCGCCGTCTCGGTCGCGGGGACGGGCACCTCTACCACCAAGTCGAGCTCGTACCCGATTTCGAATCCGTCCCACGACGAGACGCCGACGCCGCGCTCGAACACGGATACGCCGCTCTTACCCCCGCGATCGCGCACGACCGCCGGGGGCTTCGAGGTGATCGCGACCGCCGCGGGGGCGACGGGTTCCGACGCGGGCGGCGGAGGCGGCGGCGCGGGCGGCGCCGCCGGGGCGGCTTCCTTCGCCGCCCCCATGACCGTTTCCTTCATCTTGCCGAACAGGCTCGTCGTCGGAGCCGAGTCCGCGGCCTTCTTCGCCAGCCTCACGGTCCCGCCGCCGTACGGTGTCTTCACGATGTACACGCTGACGCCGTCCCACGTCTCGCTCGCCATGAGGACGCCCTGCGGCCTCTCTTTCGTGAACGAGTAGTACGCGCCCTCCTCGACGTCGCCGCCGACGAACGGACACACGATGCAGTGTTTCATCTCCGAAGGCGGGCGCGCGGTCTTCTTCGTCGTCGTCGGCGCGTCCGCGGTCGGGGCGTCGACCGTCACCGCGGGCGCGGAGATCACGTTCGTTTTTCCTCCGACGTGGTTTAGGCGGGAAGCCGCGTGGCCCGGCGCGGTCGCGCGCTTCGCGACGCGCGCGTGCAGTCGCCGCGCGCCGAGATCGTTCGCGCCGATCGCGAGGGTTTGGGATGCGATGCAGGCCATTTTGAGCGTCCGCGTCGCGTCGTGCGTCGCGCGTCGTCAGATGAAGGCCGACGATCCGACGCCTGCTGAGCTGGCGGGAAAAGAGTCCCATCGAGCGCAAGCGCGTGAAATCGGATCATCGGCGGTCCGGTCAGCCGACGAGCCGTTGGAGCGGTGAGATTCAAATCTCCGCGCGCCACACCGCGCGCGTCTGTCGCACCCGCGCGCACGCTCTCTCGTCATGAGTCAAACGTGGCTCGTGAAGCTGCCGCGGCCGGAGGATGGCGCCACGCGCGTTGACGACGCCGCGTCCACCGCGGGTCTGCGCGGCGGCATCGTCACGGAAAAGCCGCTCGGGGCGGTGGGCGTTAACCGCATCGACCTCGCGCGGCTCGACCCGAACGACAGGAAACACGCGTGCGCCGTCGAGCGCGGCGGCGTCCTTCGCTCGATGCGCGTCGGCGGCAAGAGCGGAACCGGCGTGGAGAGATACCAGCTGCACTCGGAGGGGAGCGGCGGGAGGTTGGAACCCGTGTCTCGGTCGTGGAGACAGTTCGAGCTCGTCCCCGGGCAAAACGGCGCGGTCCTCATCGCGCAGAGCGGCTCCCCGAACTTGCTGTACAGCACGTTCCCCGAGAGCGCGGAGGAGAAGGGCAGCGTCGTCTTCCTCTTCGGATCGCACAACGGCGCGGTATCGTGCTTCGCGGTGTCCGACGACGGCGCGTTCGTCGTCTCCGGCTCCGTGGACGGATCCCTCGCGGTGTGGTCCGTCGAGGACGGGGAGAAAATCGGAAGCATCTCGTCCGCGCACGCTGGCGGCGTCACCGCGGTCGCGATCGCGAACGAGACGTGCGTCCTCTCCGCGGGCGCGGACGGGTGCGTGCGCGCGTGGGAGGTGACCGAAAAACCCCGGCTGCGGATGATGCACAAGCTCGAGACCGGGCCGGCGCCGTTGATGTCGCTCGCGGTGTGGGACCCCGCGCACGACGTCGTCCGGGACGAGGACGACGACGCGCGGGAAGTCGCGGCGAAGTTCGTGAAGAAGGCGGGCAAGGGCAAGACGAAAGAGATGAACACGGGCGGGAACGGGAAGATACTCGCCGCGGGGAGCGCGGACGGTACCGTGTACGTGTGGACGCGCGTGCCGCCGGCGAAGAAGCTGTCCAGCGAATTCAGCTGGAAACCGGCGACGACGTCGCACCACGCGCAAGGCAAGGAGGTGAAGTTTCTGTCCTTCCGCGCGGACGGGAAAGCGCTCCTCGTCGGCGCGAGCGACGAGCGGGACAACGGCAAAGGCGAGGTGCGTCTGTTCGAGACCGAGCACTGGACGTCGATCGCGACGCACATCTACAGCAGCATCGTCGCCGCGTGCAAGTACACGCGAGCCGGGCGGTCGCTCGACCTGGCGCTGTTGTGCAGCGCCGCGGGGGCGCCGAAGCTGTTCGAGGGTAGGCTCATACCGATGGTGTCCGCGGACTTGAGGGAGAACGGGAAGGGCGCGGGGGTGTTACCCGCGCCTCTCGGGCACGCGTTGCTTCCCCCTACGGGTAACCAGGACGGCGGGAAGATTACGATCTGCGAGCCGGTCGCGCCTCCTGCGGAGGCGCCGCGCGAAGCGGCGCCGCCGACGCCGGTGCCGCAGACCCCGGCGCCGGTACCGGAGGAGCCGAAGCCGGTGAAGCGGGCTGCGTTCAGCCGCTCGGGAAAGTATTACAAAGAGCCAGAGTCGACGCCGAACCAGCGCGCGCTGGAGGTGGTCGCTAGCATGACTGCGAGCGTGATGGCGAAAGCGCCCGCGCCGGTGCCGGTCTCGGAGGAGCAAGGTGTAGGGAACGAAGAGGGGGTGAGCGGCGCCGAGACTGAACTCGCGAAGCCGTCGCTGTTGTCCACGAGGCCGCTGCTGCACCGGAACGCGTTGATTCCGTTTGCCATATTCGACAAGGACGCGGAGCTGCAGCATCACATGGCGCCGCTGGGGGTGAAGGGGAAAGAAGAAGCGGCCGCGGTGGCGGACACGCACGTTCGTGCGATGGCGGCGGCGAACATGGACCTGTCCTTGCCGTTGAACGCGCGTAGGTTCGAGGGTCTTACGGAGATTCCCGCGAACGCGCCGCGCGCCGCGAAAAGGTTGGTGGGTAAGCAGTTAGACAAGAGGTGGCTGGCGGTGCGCGACATCAAGCCGCGCATGGAGGACATGTGGGTGGCCGCTCGGCGAGAGCCTCAGGTGTGCAGCACCGAGGGTTGGAACACGGAGGGTCTGTTGGCTCCTCCTTCGGAAGGTGTTGAATTCTAACAGGTTAGTGTTGTAAATTAACGACTTGAGTCTCCTCTATTAGGGCTACTACGTTCTACGTTCTATGTGTTTCTATTCGTTCCGTGCGTCCGATCACCGTGTGCAACGCATGCTCGTGTCTCTGCAGACGCACGACCTCTTGCTCAAGTTGCGCAACGCGCGACTCCGAAGCAGACAATTTTTTGCGCGCTTCGTGCGTCGCTCGTTTCTGCACTTGGACTTCCAACCTCACCGACGCGAGGAGCTGTTCGCTCTCTACGCGTAACCTGTCCATCGCGTCGATCGCCGCGGTCGCGGTCTTCGAAGCCTGATTATCGGACGACAATCGCTCCTCCAACGCCGTGATTCTCGCCTCCGCGGCTTCACGCGACGCTTGCTCTTCTTGGAACTTTCGCCTCGCGTCGCTCAGCGCTTCTTCGAGGGTTTGCATTTGAGCGGACGTTCTCTCGAGGTCTTCACCTCGCGTCTTCGCCTCCACGAGCAGTTGGTTCGATTCTTCCTGCAGTTTCCCATCCTCCACGATCCCTCGCGTCAGTCTCGCTTCCAGAGATGCGTTCGCGGCCTTCAGCTTTTTCAATGTGAACTGGATGTTCACAAGCTTCGCACGGACTTCTCGCTCGCGGTTCTCCGCGCGTTCAGCCCTTTCGATGAGTTGTTTCTCAACGACGAGCTGTTTCTCGCGCTCCTTCGCCATTGTGGCATCGATTTTTTTCGTTTCTATCACGGACTGAAGCGGCGGCGGACGAAACCGCAGATCGTCCACCTCACAAAGTGCCGTGTCGCGCACGCGCCGCGCTTCTATTGCTTCCTCTGTCTTCGCGTTCAGCTCCTCTTTCGTCGCGGTCACCTCGGCGGAAAGTCGCACAGACCGTTCGCGCCATTCCTTGACCTGAGCCTCCGCGACGGCCAGCGCCGCCTCGGCTTCGTCGACGCGTTGTTCGTTCAGCAAATTCGCCCGCTCCGCCGCGGAGGCGACGTGCGCGAGTTGAGCCCGCATGGACTCGCACACGCCCTCCGTCTCCGCGTGATCGTGCTGGAGTCGTCGCAGAGCGTCCGTGAGTCGCTTCGTCTCCGCTTCGGCTTCTTCGCCTCGTGCGAGTCTCTCGCACATCGCGTCGAGGCGAGCGACTTCCGCGCTCGCGGCAGCGCTCGATGCCATGGCTTCTGCCGCGCGACCGGCAGCCTCGGACGATTTCTTCGTTTCTTCGTCGAGAGCGTCCGTGAGAGTTCTCTTCGTCGTCTCTAACGCTCGGATCGCGGCTGCTGCCTTGGCCTGGCTTTGTTCGTGAGCGCGCTCTGCTTCTCTCATGTGAAGTTCCTTCATCGCGAGTTCCTCATAAAGACGCGCGACTGTCTCTTTGAGCTCCCACGCGCTATACACCGCAATGTCGACGTCGTTCACCTTGACAGCTTGTTGACGTTGACTTGTATCGTACAACTCTTGCAGCGCGCTGAGCTTATCTTTGAGTTCGTCGTGTAGAACGATCTGCGAAGCGTGCGAGTCTCTAGCGGCAAATAGTTCCTCGCGAAGACTCTTGACTTCTGCTTGCAACGCTGACACGGTTCGCTCGGTGCTCGAGCCTGCGTCTGCTGCACGAGCTTTTGCAGCCTCGGCGGCGGATAACTTTTTCACGAGCTCAGTTTCCCAGGTTGGGTTGTTGTCGTCCGTCGCCACCGCGTTCCCCCTCGTCGTCGGTTTTAACTTTCTGAGTTCATATCGCGCTTCTTCATCGTCAGCAGCGGACAGTTGCTCCTGCGATGAGGGTCCGGGAACGCGGGGCTGGGAAGACTCAGTAAGTCAAATCGTCTGTCTATCGTCGTGGCACGAACAAAATTCAATTCGCTCAAGTGTGTCTTGACGAACGCCGTGGCCTTCCTCACCTCTAGCATTCTGCTCATGGCGTCGTTGTACTCCCTCGAGCCTTTCAGCTCCTCCGCGGAGACGTCGACCTGCAAGAGAGAAGAAGGAACGAAAGGCAGGAACGCTCGGCAGGCGTGGAGGATGGAGGATGGTCTCGTCGTCTGTTGGCCGCGTGCTAAGGACGACTCGACTGCGTGCCGAGTTGCGCGACGACGATTCCGCGCGTGTGCAGGGTCGAGGAAGCGTGGAGGACTCGGGGAAACGCGGGTGTCCTTCACGCACCCGTCTTTGAATGAGGTCCGCCACGTCATGGGACGCTGGGCTCAGCCCTTCGTCCCCGCCGCTCATGTCGCTCGCCGGCGCTTCGAGGTGTGAGACCTCAGAAAGTTCAAAACCGCGTTGTCAGAAAACCAGGAAACCGGCAGAAAATATTTCGGAAATCAAAGATGCCAAACCGGAAAATCGATCAAACCCGATCAAACCGGAACCACATCGAACGCCGTTACGATGAAACAAGAGCTCATTCATCGGACTATGTGCCTCACAGAAGAACGGCTCGGCTTCATCAACCCCGCGGAAACGAGACCAAAATTTTCAGGATTGTCACGGAAAGCAAGCAAGACCCAGGAGGTATTCGAGCAGATCGAGTAGGGCCCGAATTTCTCACAGAATCATCAGTAAATAAAGTCAGCTTTTTACTCTAACACAAGCCCGAAAAGTCTCGAACTTGTGCGCAGATAATAAAAAATGCGGCACAGTTCCGCGAGAGAAGCGCATATCATTTTTTTAAACAGGCGTGAGAAAAGGAATTGGCTTCCCGCCACTGATCAAACCACGAAATCATGAAAAACGAGTGACAACTACGGGAAAATGCGCTTTAACAGCCCGGGCCAAAATGCTAAAAGTTGAATCAAGGCGCGAATTGAAAAGATGAAAATAATAATCCGGGTTCAAGGAGCGATCGGTGTCTCGGCCAGCGGTTCCCCTCGCTTAAGAACGGGATTGAATTACTGCCCAGAAAAAACTGCGCAGAATATATTAAACCAGAAATATAAAGCAAACTAACTGCAACTCTTTTCAGTGGCTTACGAAACTATTTTCAAAGTCTTACACCATTAGAGTCGCAGGAACGAGCAAACACAGCGCATCACAAGGAATTTAGAGGACACGGTACTCTCATGCGACGATGTGCGCCATTCGTTCCACGTTTAGGCTTCTGAATGAAGAAGTCTCGCTTGAATTCAGAAAGGTACAACTTCAAACAACGATAATTTCTGCGTTTCAGAAGGTACCAAGTGTTTCTTCCGCGAAAAAGGTCCCAGGGAGCGGTGAATGAGTATCAAAACTATGTCACAAGAACAGTAACATTAATCTGCAAAGAAGTGCAGCACTATTCCTGAAGCTGCTCACACGACGTCGTTCGATCGCGCCGAAACATTGGACTCGGGGTTCGAGAAGTAACATTCACGTTTCTAACAAAGGACGGTGGTCAATTTGATATTTTGAGCAGCTTGCGCATCAAATGGAAGAGTTTGCACGTGTAAATGCATGAGCGAATGTCGCAGACGGTGTAGTCGAATTCATGTGAGTTTTCGCGCGGAATGCGCGGCTTGTTGAGAAAGATCGCGCTGTTTATAAGTCACGCTGGCTTTCCAAAACACTCATTCTGCTCAAGAAAGTTTTTATTCGCGTAAAGTGAATCTTGAAATCAAAGAGTGGCTCACGCGTGGCATTTTAGGATTGTGTGCGTGTTCAAAATGATTTCGCCTGTGGTGTTGAACCCGCGTGCACGTCATTTTCGCTTACATGGCGCTGTCATGAAAATATTCTACAGCTAGCCGCTCGATTTCTCGGTTTACTCGTTTCTATAATATTTTCGTGTTAAATTTACATTTCTTTGTTTCTTTGCAAGCCGCGAGACGTCAATATTCTTCGCGACCCGTGTCGATGGTTTCATGAATTGTAGCGGGAAATAATCTCGATGCCGTGCGGAAACATTTATTTTCACCCGTCCGCGTTATGTTTTTTTCTTTGACATTTCTATTTTGTTTCTTTCTTGTCCTTTCGTGTCAGATGCACGCGAATGAATGCGACAGAGTGATACTTACAACGTAGCGTGTGTAATTCGCGTTTTAGCTGTTCGGTTTTCGGCAGTCGAACTATTGAGGAAGCAGTTTATCAGTTTCCCACGTTTAGCTTACCTCCTACTGTCAGAGTTTTCCTTTTTCCCACGCCCCTCACAAGTGCAAAATGCACGTGGAATAATTTTTTTTCCCTGCGCGTCCGAGTCTCGAGCGTCGTGTTCTCAGCTTCTGCTGAAAACAGAGATGCGTCGCGTCGACAATGGCTTCAAAGCACTAGTCCGCAGCTTGAAAGCCGTTCTGACCGTTCCCAGTTTCAACGTGGGCTTTTCGCGATCAAAAAAAATCGATTGAAAAAAGTCGAATTTTTTCGCATTTTCTCGAGCTCACTTTCGGGCTTTCCCCACTTTGCTGGCACACACAAAGTGGGCGCTCCTCATCGTCACACGCGTGCGTGTGCCTTCCTCGCGCGTTCGGCACGGTTCGGTTCGGACTCCGCCCGTCCGCGCGATGAAGCTCCACGTGCTCACGCTCGCGGGCGCAAAAGAGCTCACCGGCGTCGAGTCGGACGACACCGTCGACGCGCTCAAGCGGAGGCTGCACGAGGCCGCTCTCGTGAGCGAAGAACCCTCGGGGCAACGACTGATGCACGCCGGGAAGACGCTGAACGACGGCGAGCTCCTGTCCGACGCGGGCGTCGTCGAGGGCGATGTCATCGTGTTCATGGCCAGGCGCGAGAAAGACTCCGAGACGAACCGATGGGAACAGCGCGACGCGAACAAGCCGGTCCCTGATCTGAGCGAAATCAACCGAACTATGCTCTCCGCGAAAGCAGGCGTCAGCGTCGCGGCCGCGGACGGGCAGGAAGGCGCCGGTTCCGTCGAGGAGAGCCTCCAGGGTTTGCGCATCGCGGACGGCGAAGACGGCGCGGCGGCGGAAAGTCGAGGGCGAGGAGGCATCGGAATCACCCTCCCCGAGCCAGACGCGGACGCGTTGAAGCAAATAGTCGAGATGGGGTTCCCCGAGGCGCGCGCACGAAAGGCGCTACTCCTGCATCGAAACCATCCCCCCGCGGCGATGGAGTGGCTCCTCGAGGTTGGTGATAGCCCAGAAGCGGACGCGGAGCTCACCGAAGAGCAGATCCTTCAGCTCGTGAACACGGCGTTGCCAGGGCGCGCGATGTTGATGCCAGGGCAACAGGCGACACCCGCGGAACCGGCGGAACCTGAGGAAGCGGTCGTGCAACGAGTCATGGAGATGGGGTTCCCTCGTGAAGACGTTCTGGTCGCTCTCAGAGCGACGCATAACAATCACGACGCCGCGTGCGCGTGGCTCCTCGGTGAACGTAGCGGCGTCGTTCGCGAGCAAATGACTGTCGCTCAAGGGAACCCGGAGAGCATGCAGATGCTCCTCGGCGATATCTTGAGCCACCCCGCGATACAGCAAGGGATGCAATCCGAACGCGTGTTGCAGGCGTTCCAGGCGATGATAGAGGATCCCTCCTCCGCGCACGCGTATTTAAACGATCCGGAGGTTGGTCCTATTTTGCTCCGAGTGCACAGCATCCTCTCGCGCGTGGCGGGACAAAGCGCGCCACCTTGAGGTAGATTCTCTCTAGCTTAGCTTCTCTTTCTAAATATAGCTAGTCCTATAACGATGGCGTCGCATCACTCCGCGTCCTCGAATTCGTCCGCGCGGAGTATTCCCTTCGCGCACAGCTCGCGTTGCGCCACTCCCATCTCTCGCTGCAAAATTTCCGCGTCCTTCGCGCACGTTGGGAAGTGCGCTAAGCTCCATCCGATGACCGCGAGAGAGTACAGCGCGAACGACACCAACGCCCAGAGCGGCAGGAGTAGGACGACGCTGTGTTGTGCCGGCGGCAACCCGATCCTGAGGAGGTACACCCAGACCGCGAGGAACGCGACGACGGGCGCGCCCAGGGTGAACAATCGCCTCGCCATCCCGATCAGTCGACGATCGATCGCGCGCGCGCTTCACGCGAGGATTACCGCCGGCTCAACAGCTACGCGCTCGGTTGAACCCAGTCGTTCGTCGCGGGACACGCCGTCGCCGTCCCTTCCAACTCCACCGGGGAGGCGTCGTGCGCTCCTAGTTCTGTCGTCGTCGTCCACGCGCGAGCGAACGCGATCGAAAACCAAAAAAATCAACACAGTTCACTTTCTTCGGCGGTCTTTTCGTCGCTCCCGAGGCCACTTCAAGTCGCGCGTCGTCGTCGAACCCGCGCGGGAAGATGCGGTCGCGACACCTCCTCGTGGTTCTCATTGTTCTGATATCGTGCTCGTTCGCTCGCGCGGGTATCGCTCACGCGAAGGCGAGAGCGGGGGACGTCGAATACTTTCACGACGCGATGGAGCTGGACGAGATAAACGAAAGGGAAGAGGGGACGGGGCAAACGCCTCTGATGGCGGCGTCTCTCGCGGGAATGCACCTCGCCGTCGAGAAGCTCCTAGATCTCGGCGCCGACGCCGACATCCCCGAGAAGGACGGGTACAACCCCCCGCACGGCGTCGCGTTCCAGGGCCGGCCGCTCGCGGCGAGAGCGCTCATCGCGCGCGGCATCCCCGTCGACGTCGCGCACGCGGACGGGTTCACGCCGCTGCATCGGACGGTGTGGGGGAGATCGCCGTCGCACTTGGAGACCGCGATCGTGCTCATGAGCGACGGGGGTGCGGACGTGAACCGTGTGGACGCGGCGGGATACCCCGTCGCGCATCGCGCGGTGGGAGAGCGAAAGGGAAGGGCTTGGATCGACGCGTTGCTGCGGCACGGCGCCGACGTCGCGTATCAAGTGGAGGACACGGGGGACACGCTTCTGCACGCGGCGGTGATGTCACAGGACGTGGAAGTCATCGAAGCCGTCGTAGAGGCTGGTGGAGACGTCCTCGTGAAGAACAAAAAAGGTCTGACGCCGAGAGGCCTCGCGAAATCGTTGGGTTTGGAAGCCGCGACGAACGTGTTGTCGCGTACGAAGTTCGCGCGCGGCAAAGAAGAGTTGTAGTCGCCAACCTGACGATTAAATAGTTCCATCATCGCGATACTATGTACAGTATATCGCTGTGCCCACTACGCGCGTTAATGTCAAGTTTACTCCGCCGGAGGAACAGGCTCGCCGCCCTTCTTCTCCAAGCCCACGCTCTCCCGCTTCAACACCGTGAGCAGCGTCATCGAGCTTTCGAGAATCTTGTTGTACGCAGCCTCCGTCTCCTGGATCGTCTTATCGTAATCCGTCCTCGCGGCAACCTTGCGAGCGATGGAATCGTTCAGCGTCGTGAGGCGCTTGGAGAGCACGGTCAAGTCGTTCTGGACCTTCGCCTTCTCCTCCTCCTCGGTGGAAATCTGCTCCTGGATTTCCTCGCGCTTCGTCCTCAAGTCCTCGATGCCTGCGGAGCGGACGGGAAGGATCGCGTAGGCGCGTCGGTTAGTCGTCACGACTCGATTACAACTCGCGGTCGCGCGCGCGGTCGCGACGAACGAGGCGAGGGATCGCGCGCGACGGCTCCAGGCGCGATCGAAGATCGCGTCACGATTCCAGCCAAAAGGGGTAAGTTCGCGAAGAATCGGATTTCGGGTCTCGAAGGGCGCGCACAAGTGACGAGCTCGGTGTTTTGCTCCGCGAGAGCGTTTCCTGCCTCAGCCATGGTGACGGCTTCGTGTACCTACACTTGGTGTGGCGTGACGAGTGCGGACAGCGCGTCGCGACGAGTGCGCGGGAAACGAAACGCGTCGAGCTCAAGATGAATCTTCTTCAAACGACGTGTGGCGGATCCTGGGGCCTCTTGTGTGTTTCTGACTGCACCGCATACGAATTATCGCGTACCGTGCACGTACAACTACTACCCGAAATCGTTCTCGAGAAGTTCGAAGGGCGCTCGATGCCTCTCGTCACATCCCCCCCGCGCGGCCGGGTTCGTCACCATGGAGGGGCTGCTCGCGGACTACGGGAGCTCGGACTCCGAGGAGGAGGAGGTAGAGAAGAGGCCGGCCGGCGCGCCGTCGTCGGACGCCACGACGGCGCCGAAACCGTCGACTACGGGAGATCGATTCGCGAGCCAAGGGGGCGCGGCCGCTTCCACGAGCGCCGCGCCGAGGACCGCGCTCCCGAGCGTGGCTTCGCTCCTCGAGAGCACGGGCGTGGGCGTCGGGAGCGCGTCGATGTCCCTCCTCGAGACCGGCGGACAGGGAGGGGACGCGAGAGGACGAGGCGAGGGGGCAGGAGGAGGCGTGAAGCGTCCCGCCGGCGGCGCGTTCGCGCGCTCGCACGTGCCCACGAAGAGCAGTCGAGGCGAGACGCGAGACAACGTCAGCGCGAAGCCGAAGAGCTCGCTGGTCCCCCCGCAGTTGCGAGGGCGGTCGAACAACGCGACGCAGGACCTGGAGGCGCTCGGGTTCAAGGCGAAGCCTCGCGTCGTGAAGAGGTCGTGAAATGAAAGAAAGCGCGGCGGCGTCGCGCCGCGGTGGACCGTCTAAGACATTGTCGTTCGTCCGTGAGTAGCGGATTGGTTGATTACAAAGAATATATAGCGGCTAAACGGAAATCATCCTTTACTTGCGCTTGCCTTCCTTAATGGGGACGTACTCGTCCGCGTACCTCACGCCCTTGCCCTTGTACGGCTCCGGCTTGCGCTTGCTGCGAATGATCGCGGCAAAGTTACCAACCTCAACCTTGTCGTACCCACTGACGGTGATCTCCGTGTTGCTCGTGCAAGCGATGTCGATGCCCGGGGGGGGCGACAAGATGACCGGGTGCGCGTACCCGAGCGCGAGGTTCAGATCCTTCCCTTGCATGGAAGCTTTGTAGCCGACGCCGACGAGCTTCAGCTTCTTCTCGAACCCAGTCGACACACCCACCATCATGTTGTTCGTGAGAGTCCTGTACAGACCGTGACCCTCTCTCGCGGTCCTGCTCTCGTCCGCCTTGCTCAACTTAATCTCGTCTCCGTCCTGTGAAGCGACGCGAGGCGGGAGGGGGCGAGAAATTCGTGAGTCACCGCTTCCGAGAAGAAGCGAGGAGGGGGGGAGCTCGTCGTGGACGCGGCCGCGACGCGCGCTCCTGGGGGAAATCCGCCGGCGATTCGGGGTCTGACGTACCTCCGTGAACACCATCGTGTCGGGGAACTGGAATTCAAGGCTGCCCTTGGGACCCTGACGCGCGAGGGGAAGGGGTGGGAGGAGCGACGTCAGCGGAGAGCCAAAACCCCAAACCCTCATTTTATCCAGTTCCCGTCCGCGAGCGGCACGACGCGCGGACGCGGGCGCCGAGGGCGATGCGAGTCGCGCGGCGACGATTTAGGGGTGATGACGATCGGAATAGGACGTGCGACGCACCTTCACGGCAAGATGGTTGTCCTTGAGCGTGTACGTCACCCCTTTCGGGACCTTCACCGGCTGCTTACCGACGCGAGACTCGCCCGCGAGAATGCGCACGGGAGCGCGGGTGGCGGTCGCCGCGGCGACGCGCGCGCGAGCGGGCACGGGCGCCGCGTAGCTCTGACGCGCACTAAGAGTGGTAGAAGCCATGGAAGCGGCCATCGTCCGGTGATATCACGTCACGAACGCTGCGCGCGACGGGGAATGACGTCTCGGCTACGCGTGTGCTTTCTGCAGCTTGTTCGGCAACGCACCGCACAAGCCACTCGCACGTCCACCCGCCGGGAGCAGCCAGCACCCGCGTGTGCGGTTGCGGCTGGGACGCGTTTCGGAGGAGCACAGCTACTGGAGCCAGAGGTAGTTGACAACGAGACGAGACGCGCCGCACATTCGGGACGCGCGCGCGCTAGAGTCTCGAGCGCGCTGCTCGAGCGCGCGCGCCCGTGAACGTCATCGCGGCGTGACACGCGGCCTCTCGCGCGGAGGACACGACCGCACCGCGCGGCGCGAGATCCGTCGCGAGAGAATCGAGGCGTAGAAAATTATGAAGTGAGCGCCGGGGCTCGGGTGAGAAGAGCAAGCCCCTACAGATGACAGGTCTCCCCTCGACCGAGCTCCCGGCCCGGCTCGAGCTCGGGCCGGCCGACGCGGCCGACGACCGGGAGCGACGGAGACGAGAGAAACGCGAGCGGAAGGAGAAGAAAGCGGAGCGAAAGGACCGGAAGCGGAAGAAGGAGAAGCAGAAGTTGAGCGGAGAGCTCGCGGTCGCGGGAGGAGGGAACGCCGTCGCCTGCGGAGACAGCCGGAACACGGTCGCGGACGTCATCAACTGGGAATGCAAGATGGAAGGACGGAGACGAGAGAAACGCGAGCGGAAGGAGAAGAAAGCGGAGCGAAAGGACCGGAAGCGGAAGAAGAAGAAGCAGAGGTTGAGCGGAGAGCTCGCGGTCGCGGGAGGAGGGAACGCCATCGCCTGCGGAGGCTACCGGAACACGGTCGCGGACGTCAACTGGGACTGCAAGATGGAAGGTCAGAAGTTCGGGCCGTGGTCGGCGAGCGAGGTGGCCGACATCAAGGCCAGGATCAAGGACTGGGCGAACGCGCACGGGCACAGCGGCGACGTCGAGTCGGGGAATTTCGACTTTCTGTTCGGCCGGCGACAGAAGCTAGGCGGACGAGGCGCGGGGTTGTCGGATGCGGAGAGGAAGGCGTTCCTGGAGATAGCCACCGGATTCCCGAACAGAAACCCGAAGCAGATTTACGCGTACGTCACGCGTCACTTGGACCCTAGCAACTACAAAGGGGCGTGGACCGAGGAGGAGAAGACGACGCTGATGAACCTCTACGAGCAAAAGGGAGCTAAGTGGGCGGAGATAGGCGCGGCGATGGGGAGGGCCGGGGGCGCGTGCAGGGACAAGTGGAGGTCGATCTCGGTGGAAAGGAACGGGAAGTGGACGGAGGATGAGAAAACGACGCTGTCCACGCTCGTGAACGAGTACTTCGCGGAGCAAAAAGCGACGCCCGGGCGAGGCGCGGGGGACGGCCAGGAGCACCGGGAGCTTCTGGACAACATCCCGTGGAGCATCATCGCGCAGAAGCACGGGTCCAGGACCGAGGCCCAGTGCATGCAGAGGTGGTATAGGGTTTCAATGGGCGCGATCGATACCGGGAACTGGGCCGCGGGAGACGATAAGCTCCTCATCACCGCGCTTCGAAAGACGAACGCGACGCACGAGGTGGAAGTCGACTGGAACTCCGTGTCCGTCCCGAGTCGCAGTCTGACGCAGGTGAAGCGACGGTTCAAGGAGATGAAGCGCTTCATCCGGAAGAACCCTCATCGTATTAAGAATTTGTCGCTCGCGGACATGCTCGACAAGATGACGGAAGAGTTCGCCCCTGAGCTGATAGGGGTTGATCTGACTCTGCCCGGGCAACCGGTTCTCTCGGCGCAGTGAGGCATTTTTTTCATTCGTACGACGTACGAACGAACGCGAACGACGTTTGCGTGATAGCATGACCTAGCTTGATGTTCTAATCTCTCCGTAGTCTACGTCAAACGTCGCCGGGGCTACCGGCATCGCTTGTAGTTTTTCTAAATCCGGCCGCAACTCGAGCGGGAACCCCTCCGCGTATTGCTTCGCGCACGCCGCGCAAAAGCGTTTGGTGAAGAACAACGAACACGTCGGCTGCGCGCACACCGGACGCGAGCACACGTTGCAGTCCGCGCCTATGAACAGCGGGCGTTTCACGTCCGCGAACGGGTCTCGCCGGAAGTATCCGTCCTCGAGGAAAACGATCGACGGTTCGTACGGTGGCGTGCGCCCTTTGTACTCGTAGTTGATCTCGATCCCGCAGCACTTACACTCGAAGGTTCGCATCGTTAAACCCGAGGCCTCCGGCTTGGCGTCCTCTCGCGGGTTCCGCTCCATCTCTCTCCCCTCGCCGTTGGTCGCGCGCTCGCCGTCGCCGCGCGCGGGTTTCGACGCGCGACGCTCCTCGTGCCCGCGAGAGTGGCCGGCGTCGCGAACGAGAAGTCTGGTCCACCTGTTCGACCAGACCTGACCTGACTCGCGAAAACAGTACGACCAGAACGCGCTTCTAAGATCCGTTTGCCTCGCGTGGTCGGGTCACAACACCCGGACCCCACCCCGAGGGAAGGAACGCGCGCGAATTATCGCGGGGTCATCGCGTCATGAGCCTACACGAGGGACTCAAGATCGCTCAAAGCGACGATAGAGGCCGGCACGTCGTGGCGACGACGGACATCGCGCGAGGTGCGCGAGAAGACGGAAACGCGTCCTTTCGTCCCTCCCCACGCCACGCCCTTCGCGTCTGACCGACGCTCCCTCGTCCATCGCGCAGGCGAGCTTCTGCTGTCCGAGGAGTGCACCGTGGCGATGACGTATCGCGACTTAGAATCCCCTTACTGTAGCCAATGCGTCAAGCCCATGGTAGACGAGACGCCCGTAGAGTGCGAAGGTTGTTTCCTCGAACGTTACTGCTCGAAATCGTGCGCGGAGGCTGCGGAGGGATCGCACCACGCGCGCACGGGCGAGTGCGCCACGTTCGCGACCGCTGTAGACGCGGAGGCGGCTACGCTCATCGAAGGCACCGATCACTCCGAGTTCGAGTTCGACGACGCGCCGCAGAGGTTCATCATCAGGGTGTTGTGTCAGGCGGGCGGGTGGCGCGAAAGAGGCGGCGGGATAACCGGCGAGGCCACGCTCCGGAGGCTCCTGAAACTCCAATCGCACGAGCCGGAGGTGGACTCGGACGAGCGCGAGTGGCTCTCGGGTATCGCGCGAAACACGCTGCGCCTGATGGAGCAGGACGTGGACGAAGGCGTGAAAGTGTTCGGGGAGAAGGACGCCCCGGGGTACGGCGTTGAAGAGCTCGTGCGGTTGATGTGTTGCGTGCGGTGCAACTCGCACACGCTGTACGCGAGCGAGGAGTGGCCGTCCGAACCGGTCGGGACCGCGGTGTACTTGAAAGGCTCCGCGTTCAACCACTCGTGCTTGCCCTCGGCGGAGTTTTACAACGAAGGGACGTCTCTGCGCGTCAGGAGCGTCAGAGACATTAGCGCCGGGGAGGAGGTCACGATCAGTTACGTCCCCGTGACCGAGACGCTTTGGGACCGGAGGCAAGCGCTGTGGCGGCAGTATAAGTTCGACTGCGAGTGCGACCGGTGTATTTTAGAGGAAGAAGACGAAGAGAAGATGAACTTAGGCGGGGGGGCGGGTTCAAGCGCCGTGGACGTGTCGCGACGAGATGTCATTTGAACCAAGTCGTTGTGTCGTTCTCCACAAGCTATCACTCGTCGACCGAAACCCACGAACTCGTAGGCTTCGACGTGGGTTTGGGATTCCGTTCGCTCTCCGGCGGGTCCTCCGCCGGTTTCCCCGCGTCCTCACTCGGCGGCGTTACCTTCTCTAACCCGCGCGCGGCGTTCCGCTGCGCCGCGGTGAGACCCTCCGCGGGCGGCTCGTCCGTCCTCGATTTTTTCCCGGCGCCGTCTCCCTCGCTGCCCTCGTCGAGCGCGCGCTTCCCCGCGCCGCTCGTCCCCGCCGCCGCCTCGCCCCCGGGCTCGCGAGGGGCCGTGAACCCTACGTCGTCGCCGCCGCCGCCGTTGCCTCCGTTCGACGCGCCCGGCTCGTCGTCGTCGTCGTCTTCTTTGAAGTAATCCTCCTCGCTCTTGTCCATCGAGCCGTCCGGTCGCCTCCTCGCCGCGTCTATCGCCTGCTGCGCGGCCATGCCCTCGCGCGAGTAGTACCCCTCACCCGCGCCCGCGCCTTGCGTCTGTTGATCCCCCTCCCCGATCGCGTCGCCCGTCCCCGGCGGCTGTTGCCCTTGCTGATACCGCAGCTTCAGTAAACGAAACGTGTCCACGTACGTCACCTCCGCGAACACCGGGTCGTACAGCTCGACGAGGTGAACGATCAAGTTCTTGATGTTCTCCCTTCGAATGAAGTCCACGAGCTCTAAAACCGCGCTATTCAGCATGTTGTACCGCGTCCCGTTCGCGGTGAACACCTTCACGACCGGCGCGAAGAGGGCATTTTTGATGATGTACCGGTTGTAAAACTCATCCTTCAGGCCGACGCACGCGCGAAGGAACCGCACCGCGGCGACGACGAGGTACTTCTCCCTTCGCTGCGTCAGCTTCAGAACCTTCTCCACGACGTTATTTCTCAAGACGTAGTACTTGATCCGGAAGCTGTGGTGCTGCACGCAGAAACACAGAAGCTCGATCGTCTTCACGAGCGCCCACGCTGGGACGACGGAATTCGTCTCCCCGCCCTCTCCTCCCCCCGGCCCGGGCTCGTCCCTCACCCCCGCGTTCACGGACGTGACGAGACGGTCGACGTACGTGTCGTAGAAGAGCTCCAAGAACCCGCTCTTCTCGACGGGCTGGTCCATCGTCTCCGGGTCGAGCATCAGCTTCAAGAGCTCGAACAGCTGCGCTTGTAACCCCTCCTCGCCCTCGACGAAGAGCGTCACGATGCGTTCGAACAACGCGTGCTGATCTTGCTTCACGAGGAACGCCCTGAGCGCGCTCGGGTCGTTGTGCAGCGTGGACATCAACACGTCCGCGCCCTTGAGCTGCGACGACTCCGAGTCCGTCTTCAGGACGTCCGTGAGGACGTAAAACAGTCCGTGTTGCACGAGCGCGGCGAAGAGCGACCCGCGCTGTTGAATCTGCAAATGTTTCGCGAGCGAGCACAGCTCCTGAAGGAACCCCACGAGGTCGTCCCAGTCCGGGTTCGTCCTCGGCGTGTTGTCCAACCGCGCGAAGAGCTCTTTCAAGAACGTCGGGTCGTTCTGCAGCGCGAGCACGACCTCGACGTTGTTGAAGAGCATGATGCTCGTCAGCGTTCCGAACGTCGCGTCGTCCAACACCCTCGGGAGGATCACGTCCTTGAGGTATCCTATCCTGTACGTCTGATGAATTTTCGCGCGCACGTCCGCGTCTTGAATCGGCACGACCTCTTTGAACACGACGCTGTCTCTCAGGAACACGCGGTGCTGCGTCCTCTCCACGGGCTGCTCGCCTCCGCCGCCGCCGCCGCCGCCGATCGTCTCGCCGCCGTCCTCCGCCGCGTTCAGGCCGACGAGATCTGGGTCGTACTCCAGCGCCCCGACGACGTCCATGACGTTATCGTCCCTCAGCAGCTCGTCGAACAGCGCCGCGTCGTTCAGGAGCACCAACCCGCGCACGAGCCTGTACATCATGTGCAGCCCGTCTTGGTCGTCTAAGTCTTCGCACGTCTTGAAAAGATCCAAGAGCTTCCGGAGGTACCCGTTCTGAAGGACCAACGATGCGATCTTCTCGCGCGCGAACGGCGAGCAGTCCACGACGATCTTCACGAGCTCGGACATCGTCCCGAGCTCCGCGGGCGGAAGCTCCGACGGTCCGGTCCGCTCCGCGGAGTCTTGGTAGAAACTGTCCCCCGGCGCGCTTCCGAATTCGTACTCGTCCACGGCGCCTCTTCGCATTCGTCCGGGGAGGTCGCCGTCCGCCGCGGATTTCATGTCGTGCTTCGCGTACGACAGCTGCACGGACTTGATCTGCTCCCAGATGTAGTTGCACCCGACGGCTTCCTGGAAACTCAGCGCGATGTCCGTGTTTATGTCCGGATCTGTCCACGTGATGATCGTGTCCCCTCCCTGTCGTTGATAGATGTCCTCTCGCGAGATTCGATGCACGAGCAGAGGCTGCTGGTCTTCCTCGGACACGACGACTAACCCCACGGAGTCGGATTGCTGCGCGAAGAACGAGAGGAAGAGAGGAAGGGGTTGCCCGGGGCAAAGTTAGCGACGTGATGCGCAGGAGAGAGCGACGTTTGGGAGAACGCGTCGTCGCCGATCAACCCTAAAAAAATCGCATTGGCATTTTGAAGCGGCGGACTGGCGCGCGATCGCGACGCACCTCCATGTACTCGCACGAAACATGACCGGTCCCTTTATCGTCCCAGTGTCCGCTGTCGTTCAGACGATATACTTTGACTCTCTGGAGATTCGTGAAGTCCTCGGCAGGCAGGAGCTGCTCGTGCTGTGGCGCCTCCGACCCGGCCATCGCTTGCATTGTCGCCGCGTGCGTGAGACGGTGCCCGCCCGTCGCTCCCCCCAATATATCGCGCTACCACGGCGTCGTCGTGCACCCCCTACGACCCTAGCGCTACTACGGCGAAGTCGTGCACCCCCGACGACTCTAGTGCGACGACAACGCGCGTGCGCGCACTGTGGACGCGTGGATGGTGCCCACGCAATCAAACCGTGGCCGAGGCTGCCAAGAAAAAGCCTCGAAAAAAGCGGGAAACACGTTTTCAACCTCGAAGCGGGGTTGTTTCATCGGGGATTGATACCCGATGAAACTTGGAGGCTCATCGGAAGCAATGCTCAGGTATATACTTTTCAAAATCGGATTCGCGGTCAAGTTAATCGACACTGTGTCCGAGCGGTCTAAGGAGCAGGATTTAGGTAGGTTGTGGTCCTCGTGTTGAGGCCTCTTCTTATTCTTGAAAGAAACGTTCCTGTACGAAAGTGCGTGGGTTCAAATCCCACCGGTGTCACAACCTTTTTGAACCACTTCGCTGATGTTATTCATCATCTCTAATCATACTACTTCGCCGTCCTGGTCCCCCCCCGTCGTGCGACGTTACCACGCCTTCGTGACCTCGTCCGGCCGTAAAACACGGTTCGCGTTTTTGTCGGTGCCGTAATACTCCTCCTCCTCCGCACGCGCCTCCTTCTTCAACGCCGGCGCGCGGAACTCGCCGGTGACCTTCTGCTTCTTCTTCTTCCCGGACTTCTTCTCGTTCATGAAGTCCCTCCAACCGCCGACTCTGCCCTCGCGCGCTTTCTCGTCGTCCCACTGTTTCTGCGCTTTTTGTTTCTTCTTCCGCTCCGCGGCTTCGACTTTCTCCTCCGCGGTGACTCTCTCCTCCTCGGCTTTAATCCGAAGCGTAAGCTTCCTCCGCCGCCACTCCAAGTCCACGATGTTCTTCCGTCCCTCGAGTTTCCACCGCTCGTGGAACTCGTCGGACTGTAAGAACGCTTCTTGTTGCGCGTCCCGGTCCCCGTTGAACCGCACGCGCAACACGACGTCGTTTCGCGTCTCTTTCCTCCACGCCTTGATCACCGCGTCCTTCGCGCGAGAGAGGTTGAAATCGAGCTCGCGTCTGACTTCTTCCTGCGCTAAAAGTTGCTGCGCCTGACCGATCGCGTCGAACGCCGCCTTCGCGTCCGCGTGCTTGCACTTATCCGGGTGCACCATCAGCGAGACTTTCCTAAACGCGCGCTTGATCTGGTCCTCGGTCGCGTCGAACCTCAGGTTCAGGTGCTCGTAAGGGTTCAGCTTAAAGCACGACAAGATCCTGAGCACCTCCGCGTCGCGCGTCGCGTCCGAGACGTCGGCGAAGAACTCCTTCAGCAGAGTCTCGTCGTCTTTGATCTCCTCGATCGGCGGCGGCGCCGCCGACGCCGTCGCCGCCGCCGCCGCCGCGATCCGCTCCCTCTCCACCGCCGCCTTCTCCGCGCGCGCGTCCGCGTCGACGTCGTCATCCTTGTCCTTCTTCGCGGGGGCGTTCTCTGTCGCCGCCTCCGTCGGCGCCGCCGCGGTCGCGACGACGTTCGCGGGCCGCAAGTACAACTCCTCGCCGCTCGCGTCGATTCTGATTTGATACCGCTCGCGATCTGCGGCGTAGGAAACGACCGTCGCGCGCTGCCCGTTCAGGTCAGGCCGCGCCTTGAGGCCGTCCACGACGACGTTCGTGCTCGGCGGCATGATCGCGGGCGCGGGCGCGGTCTCCTCCGCCGCCGCGGGGGGCGGTTCCGTCGCCCCCGACGCGGCGTTCAAATTCACCTCGCGCAAGTAGAGCTCCTCGCCTCCGTCGCGCATTCGGACCTGGTATCGCTCCCTGTCCGCGGCGTACGCCACCACGGACGCGACCTTGCCGTTCAGGTCCGGCCGGGCCTTCAGCCCGGCGACCTCCACGACGGTCCCGCTCGCGAGCGTCGCCATCGTGCGGCGGCGCCTCCAGATCTGAGAGCGCAGGAAATCGACGGCGTTTCGAGAACCGCGCGGTCGGCGCGGATAAAGTCGTCAGGGCGTAGGGCTTGGGTGGCATCGTCGCGCGCGCGTCCACACGCACGCACGTCGCACAGCGCAAACTCGGCCTCGCGCGCATCATGCAACGCGCGCTCGCCGCGTCGGTGCGCTGCTACGGCCGCGCCGCTCCCAGCGCGCGTCACGCGCGCGGAAGAGCTGCCGGCGCGCTCGCGTCGTCTCCGGCCACGTCGCGCGCCTCCTCCGTCGCGAGCGCGTCGTGGGGTCGCCGCGCGGAGTCGACGACGCTCGTCCTCCCCGCGTCGCCGTCGCTCGCGAGCTTCCGCGTCGTCGGCGCGTCTCGCGGTTCCGCGCGTCGCGCCGTCCGCGTGACGCGCGCGGTCTCGACCGCCGCGCCCGCGGCGTCGTCGCAGCCGACGTCTCCGAGATCGACGTCGCCGTCCAATCCGAACGCGCCGACGTTCCAGGACGCCATCCTGCGCCTGCAGCAGTACTGGTCGAGCCAAGGGTGCGCGATATGGCTCCCGCACAGCACCGAGGTGGGCGCGGGGACGATGAACCCCGCGACGTTCCTGCGAGCGCTCGGCCCGGAGCCGTGGAGCGTGTGCTACCCGGAGCCGTCGATTCGCCCGGACGACAGCCGGTACGGGGACAACCCGAACCGCGTGCAGCGGCACACGCAGTTCCAGGTCATCCTGAAGCCTGACCAGGGGAACGCGCAGGAGCTGTACTTGGGCTCGCTGGAAGCGCTGGGGATCGACACGAGAGCGCACGACCTGAGGTTCGTCGAGGACAACTGGGAGTCCCCCGTGTTGGGCGCGTGGGGTTTAGGCTGGGAGGTTTGGCTCGACGGCATGGAGGCGACGCAGTTCACGTACTTCCAGCAGTGCGGCTCCCTGAAAGTCGCGCCCGTCGCGGTGGAGATCACGTACGGGTTAGAGAGGATCTTGATGTCGTTGCAGGGCGTGGACCACTTCAAGGACATCAGGTACAACGACGCGATGACGTACGGGGAGATGCTGCTTCAGAACGAGTACGAGATGTCCATGTTTAACCTGAAAGAGGCGGACGTCCCGGCGCATCAGACGCGGTTCGAACTCGCGGACAAAGAAGCGAACCGGATGCTCGAAGCGCGGCTGCCGTTGCCCGCGTTCGATCAGCTCCTGAAGGCGAGCCACACTTTCAACATCCTGGACGCGCGCGGCGCCGTCGGCGTCACCGAGCGCGCGAAACTCTTCGCGAGCATGCGAAAGCTCGCGAGAGAGTCCGCGCAGCTGTGGGTGGAGCGCCGAGAAGAGCTCGGATACCCGCTCGGGGAGTGGGAGCAAGCCGCGGTCGGGGACCCGGTCGTCTCGAAGGCGCCGCCGCCGACGGAGGCGGCGGATTTCTTCGTCGAGATCGGCACTGAAGAGCTCCCGGCCGCGGACGTCACCACCGGCGCGAAGCAGCTCTTGAACGCGGTGAAGGCGTGCCTCGAGACCGCGGGGTTAAAGCACGACGGCGTGACGTACGGCGCGACGCCGCGACGCATGGTCGTCAGAGTCGCGAACCTCGCGGCGTCGCAGGAGAGCAAAGAAGAACGCAACCGCGGTCCGCCGCTGTCGCGCGCGTTCGAGGAGGACGGCACGACGCCGACGAAAGCGGCTCTCGGTTTTTGCAAGAAGAACGGCGTCGACCCCGCGGACCTGGAGAAGGATGGCGAGTACATCTGGGCGAACGTGAAGACCACGGGCAAAGCCGCCGTGGACGTCTTGAAGGAAGCGCTCCCGGGGATGGTGTCGTCGATCAACTTCCCGAAGACGATGCGCTGGAACAGCGAGTCGACGTTCTCGCGACCGCTCAGGTGGCTCCTCGCGATGCACGGCGAGCACCACGTCCCGTTCACCGCGCTGAACGTCCCGTCCGGGTCCACGACGCGTCTGTTACGGAACAGCGCGACGCCGGTGGTGGAGGTGAAGGACTCGGCGCACCACGCGTCCGCGCTCGCGGCGGACACGATCGAGATCGACTTCGAGGCGAGGAGGGAAATGATCTGGTCCACCGCGGGCGAGCTCGCGGCCGGCGTCGGCGGCGTCGTCCCCGCGAGCTCGGGCGAGCCCGGCGGGCTCATCGACGAGGTCGTCAACCTCATCGAGTCCCCGACGCCGATTCTCGGGAACTTCGACGCGGCGTTTCTGTCCCTCCCGAAGGAAGTTTTGGTCATGGTCATGCGGAAGCACCAGCGGTACTTCCCCGTGGAGAACGCGGAGACCGGGGACCTGCTCCCGCATTTCGTCACCGTCGCGAACGGCGCCGTGGACCCGGACGCGGTTCGCCACGGGAACGAGTGCGTGCTCAAGGCGCGGTACGACGACGCGCAGTTCTTCTACGAGGCGGACACGAGCAAATCTTTGGCGGACTTCAAACCGAAGCTCGAGGGTATCACGTTCCAGACCGAGCTCGGGACGATGCTCGAGAAGACGGAGAGAGTGGAGAAGCTCGCGCCGACGCTCGCGAGGGCGTTGGGGTTCAGCGACGCGGACGCGAAGGTCGCCGCGGAGGCTGCCGCGCTCGCGCGCGCGGATCTCGCGACGCAGCTCGTGCAGGAGTTCACCTCCCTCGCGGGCGTCATGGGGAAGCACTACGCCACCAGGGAAGGCCTTCCCGCGCCCCTGTGCGACGCGATCTTTGAGGCTGCGCTGCCGAGGTCGTCCGGGGATCTCCTCCCGACGTCCAACGCGGGCGTCGCCGTCGCCGTCGCGGACAGGTTGGACACGCTCGTCGGCCTCTTCGCCGTCGTCGGCGCGCCCAAGGCGACCGCGGACCCGTTCGGGCTCCGCCGCGCCGCGTACGGCGCCGTGCAGGCGCTCGTGTCGTCGAACGTCCGGTGCGACCTTCGCGCGGCGCTGAAGGAGGCGGCGGCGCTGCAGCCGGTGACGTGCGGGGATGACGTCGTGACGGAGTGTCTGGAGTACGTGACGCGGCGCCTGGAGCAGTTCCTCGTCGACGACGGCTGCGGCGCGGAGGTGGTTCGCGCCGCGCTCGCGGAGCGCGGGGGCGACCCCGCGCTCGCGGCGACGACCGCGCGCGCGCTCGAGACGTTCGTCGGCGGCGACGAGCTCAAGGCTGCGATCGCGGTGCTCGCGCGTCCGACGCGTCTCGTCCGAGGCAAGGAGCTGCCGGAGGATTTGGAGGTGAAGAGGGAGAGTTTCGCGGAGGAGGAGGAGACGGCGCTGTGGGACGCGTACGAGAAAGCCGCGGCGAAGATAGGGGACAAGTCCACCGCGAGCGTGGAGGACTTGCTGAGCGCCGCCGCGCTGCTCGTGGAGCCGTCCGAGGCGTTCTTCGATAAGGTGTTCGTCATGGCGGAGGAGCCGGAGCTCAGAAGGAACCGCCTCGCGTTGGTGAACGCGGTGGCGTCGCTGCCGAACGGCGTCGTCGATCTCGTGGAGATGCCGGGATTTTAATTTAAAACCAGCCCTACAGCGCGCGATGCAACGCGTCTACCTACGAAACACGCGCGCTCGCGCTCCCTCAGTTCTCTAAGTTGTACTTGTTCGCCTTGAACAGCGCGAGCTTGTACGTGTACTGCGTCACCGGCTCGCCCTTCGACTCTAAAAACCCGCGGTCGAAAGACGTGAGGTAATCGTACACGTTCTGCGACGCGACGACGACCGGGCCGTCCCCCGCCTTCTCCACCGGGCGGAACTTCCACTTCGTGTACGTCCGCGACGACTTCACCTTTGGCGGGGCCCCTCGAGCGTCCGGGGTCTCGACGAACGCGCCCGCGCCCCCCGCGGGTCGATCGCCGCCGAAACCGTCCGCCCCGGTGACAGCTGTCAACCCGTTCCCGCGGTCGCCGCCTTCGAACACGATCTGCGCCACCTCCGAGGTCTCGATCCGGTCCGGCTCTGGGTACTCCTCGCTTCTCTGATTCACGCGGAAGAACACGCTCCGACCGTCCCCCGGGAGGACCGCCCGCAGCGTGTTCGGGTCGTCCACGTCCCACTCCACGTCCCTGATGACGTCGTACGCCTTGGCGGTCGCCTCCGCCATCGTGACGACGTTGTACGATCGATCCATGACCACCTTCCCCAGGCCGTTCCTGATGAACCGCATCGGGTACGCGATCTGCTTCCCGATGTCCCCTCGCGCGCGCTGAATCACCGCCATGTCCTGCACCAGATCCTCCCCCTGCGGCGTCGTCACGGCGGTGAGCGTGCTGTAGCAAATGAAGGTGCCGACGAAATCATCCGGGAACGTGAGGTCCGACGGCGCGCCGCTGAGCGCGGACCACGCCTCGGAGACCGCGCCGTTCTGCATCGCGGTCGCGCGGGGGGGCGGAGCGGCCGCGAGCGCGAGCGTCGCGGCGGAGAGGAGCGCGCGGCGGCTCGGGGCCGCCGCGCCCGGCGGGGCGCCATCAGCGGGATTCGCGCCGTCGTCGTCGTCGTCGACGACGGACGACGACGACGACGACGGAGGCGCGCGTCGCGTCGACGCGGGCCTCCGCGTCTTCGCGCGCCGAAGCGCCTTCGG
This sequence comes from Micromonas pusilla CCMP1545, assembly GCF_000151265.4. Taxonomy (NCBI): domain Eukaryota; kingdom Viridiplantae; phylum Chlorophyta; class Mamiellophyceae; order Mamiellales; family Mamiellaceae; genus Micromonas; species Micromonas pusilla. The sequence goes on along the minus strand of NW_003315889.1, from coordinate 331,338 downwards.
GCACGGGCACGTCTCCCCGCGCGGGCACCCGGAGCAGTGCTCGACCTCTCTGGTGGACAGCGCGCGCGCGGCCGAGGCGCGCGCGGCCGTCGCCGACGTCGGCGCGGCAGCCAGCGCGCGCATCGTGCTCTGCCGCTCCTCGGCGCGGGAAGGCCACGTGGCGGCGTTCAGAGCCAGGAACGCGAACGCTCGAGACCGCGTCGCGGCCGCGAATCGTCGCGCACTGCGCCATGCCCTCCGCCGCGCTCGCCCGCTCCCCCGTCCCGAGCGTCCGCGCCCCCGCGGGCGCGGCCAACGCTCGCGTCAACCGCGCCGCGCGCGTCGTCTCCCGCGCCGTCGCCGAGGACGCGCCCCCCGCCGCGGCGGTCCGCGCCTCGGTCGCGGAGGACGCGGACGCGAAGTGCGCGGAGACGAAGAAGCGGCTCGTCGCGGTCGCCGCCGCGTCCGGCCGCGGCCTCGACGCGACGGCCGCGCAGAAGGCGTCCGCGGCCGCGCTCGTGGACGCCCTCGTCGCGGCGAACCCGACGCCCGACCCGACGACGAGCGAGCTCGTGAACGGCGACTGGGAGCTCGTCTACAGCGACACGCACCTGTTCCGCTCGTCGCCGTTCTTCTGGGGCGTCGGCAAGATGATGGGCTCGACCGCGGACTTCTTCTACGCCGCGCACTCGCACCAGACCGGGATGTTCGGCGGCGGCGTCGGGCGCGTCGTGCAGTCGATCGACGTCGCCGCCGGGACGCTCGTGAGCGACTGCATCGTGAAGGCGTCGCTCGGGATCCCGCTCCTCGGATTCTCGCCCGTCTTCTCCGGCTTCGGCTCGGTGATCACGAAGGGGAGGTTAGAGCCGCTCGATGGGACGCGGTTCTCCGTCGTCGCGGAGACGACGACGGTGCGGCAGGATGACACGAGCGTCATCCCGGCGCTCAACTTCCTGAACGGCACCACCGTGCCCGTGGAGGACGCGATGAAAACCGTCGGCGGCGGCGAGGCGGGGCCGGAGGCGTTTCTCGACGTGACGTTCCTGGACGACGAGATGCGCATCTCGAAGCTCGAGGACGGCAGCGTGTTCGTGTACCAGCGGTGCTGAGGGATGGTCGAGCGCGGTGTGAGTTGATGACGGTAGTTCTTTTATAGAAATAAACGCACGTGTAATGTACTTTCGTACTTGACAAATAATTCAACGCGTGTGTCAAAGGTCGACGCCGTCGTAAGAAAAGGAAGATTTACGGCTGCGGCGACTTCACGAGCTTCACCGCTTTCGTCTTCTTCGTGAGGAGGTAGATGTGCATCAGCATGAACACCGCGCCGATCGCGAGCATGATCCCGACGTCCTTCCCGACGTTGTTAGCGCTGCTGATGCTCTGGTAGTTATCCCCGAGCGAGTCCAGAACCTGCTTCCCCGTGCGCCCGTAGCACTGCAGGATGTTATCGGCCCCGCACGTGAACCCGCGCGAGTCCGAGGCGTCGATCTCCGCGCCCGAGAAGGTCGTGTCGCTGTACTCCAAATACAGCAACGAACGGAAGCACCACTTCAGCGGGAGGATGGAGAAACCGACGCGGAACGGCCACACGACGTCGTCCTCCGCGACGAGGACGCCGTTGAACAAGAACGACGCGAACCACACCTGAAGGAACACGAGCATTCCGAGCAGAGGGTTCGCGAAAGACACCGAGAGGAGCTGCGCGACTCTCTCGTACACCCACAAGTTGATCGCGTACACGAGCATGAACTGGAAGTAGTTGTCGCCGTAGTAGTTCGCGATGCCGTACAGCGAGATGCTCAGCGCGCACATCGCCATCAAGATGATCAGCGGGACTTGAATCACGAAGTTCGCCAAGAGGTACGACACCGGCGAGAGCATCCCGTTTTTCACCTCGCGTTTGATCGCGTAGTACTCTTCGTTGTACGTGTGCACGGCGACGACGCCGAGCGACGCGGGGACGCCGATGTGCCACAGTGTGAGCCACAACCGCGCGAGAACTTGGGTTTGTTTCCGATCCCGCGCCTTGATGTAGATGATGCTGAAGAACACGCACGCGTTGATGAACATGACCATCCTTCCGATGTACAACGACGGGTCGCGAATCGTGAGCTTTCCGTGCCGCCGGACGAGCGTCGCGACCTGTCTCGCGCAGTTCGTGCAGTGCACGTAGTCCGTTGGGAGGCCGACGACGGGCTCGCGCCGCGTCGCGTCCACGTCGGACTTGGCCTCTTTCTTCGCCCACTCCGCGAGGACTTCGTCCACGGACTCCGGGTCCGTGAACTCCGCGTTCACGAGGTCGAGCATAAATTCGGCGGGGTTCGTGTTCGGCGGCATCTGATGTCCAATCTCTCTGAAATACGGCAGCGCCTCCGCGGCGGCGCCGAGGAACGCGATGCGGCCTTTGGACAGAAGCATGACTCTGTCGAAACCGTTGTACACCGCGGACGAGGGCTGGTGGATCGTGCACACGATGGCGATGTTCGCGGCGACGGCGAGGTCCTTCAAAAACTTCATGATGGACGCCGCGGCGGCGGCGTCCAGCCCGGACGTCGGCTCGTCCAGGAACAGCACGAGCGGGTTCGACAGCAGTGCGATGGCAAGGGAGAGCCTTCGCTTTTGTCCCCCGGACAGACCGGAGAAGAACGCGTTCCCTACTTTCGTGTCCGCGCAACCCGTGAGCCCCATGGTGGCGAGCACGGCGTCCACGCGCGCGGTCTTCTCCTCCTTGGGAATGTCCAAGTACAGATCCGCGGCGAACGCGACCGTCTCGCGGCACGTGAGGAACGCCCAGTGCTTGTCCTGCTGCGGAACCGTCGCGCAGAACTTCGTGAAGATGTCTTTGTTCATCGTCTCGCCGTTGAGTCGCACCTCGCCGACGGAGTCCCCGTTCTTGCTCTCGAGCGTGAGGAGGTCGATGAGGCACGTCTTCCCCGCGCCGGAGGGGCCCATGATCGCGAGGACCTCGCCGCTGTTCACGCTGCCGGTGATGCCGTGGAGGATCGTCTTGATCGGCTTCTTCGCGATGGACCGCGAGACGAAGTCTTGCACGTTCCCGGTGAACTCCACGCGCTCCTCGACGGAGTACTTGACGTCCTTGAACGTGAGCTGCGAGTTTTTCGCCTGGTTCGACGACAGGAGCTCGAGCGCGGGGTTCGACCCGCGGGACGCCATCTTCCTCATCTTGATCTTCTGCAGGGACTCGGGGTCGACGGAGTCCGCCATGGCGAGGCGTTCGGTGTGTTTTTTTTTACCACAAGTGCTCGTGCGTCGCGCTGTGAGAGCGCGTCGCGTCGAGCGCGACGCGCCGCATTCCGTGACAGCTGAGTGATGAGCTGATGACAACCGCGTGTGTCACCCTGCCCTGTTGTCAGAGATCTGGTGTCCGAAATTTATGCGGCCATAAAATTTGACTGAACTTCGAGGGAATTAATTAACTCAAGGATCACGGTCTATTTTCCCAGCATACGTAAAACATTTACATGGGGTGCCCTAAGTTCGTACGTGCCCTAAGTTCGTACAGGCCATGTTTCGGAGTTTCGGAGACCTGGACCACCCTACACTTTCACGGCGCGCAGCCTCCCAACGGGACGAAACGCCGCGAAACTTCGTAATTCGACATTTTATTATGGGACCTGCCCACCAGCCTGATTCTAAGATGTCTCACTCCGCGGCGTCGCCCGCCTCTTCCGGCGCCCTCTCCTCGTCGCCCTCCCCCTCCTCCTCCGCTGCCTCCTCAGCGACGACGCCCGCTTCCTCCTCCGCCGCATCCGCCGCCTCCTCCTCGTCGCCGTCCACGTGCGCGCGCAACCCGCCCTCGCCGTCCTCGAGCTTCACGTCCGCGCGTTGGAAGTGCGGGGGCACGGGCGGAAGCGTCATCTCGCTCAGTCGCTCCGTCGCCGGCGTGCTCGACCAGCTCGCGTCCGCGAGGGCCTTATCCCGCATGATCCCCCTCTCCTTGACCGCGTCGTCGCGCTCTCTCGTCAACGCCGCGACCTGAGCTCTCAGCGCTTCGATCTCGGCGTCTCTCGAGGCGACCGCCTTCGCCGCCGCCGCCACCGCCTCCTCCGCGACGACGGCGCGACGCGCGAGATCGCCGCGCGCGTTCGCCGCCTTCGCGTTCGCCTCTGCGCGCGCGGACTCGATCGCCTTCGCTTTCCGACGCTCCACGGCCGCGAGCTCCGACCGCAGGAACACGTTCTCGTGCTCCGTCTTCAGCGCGGCGTCTAACGCTCGGTCGTAGTGGTCCTTCACCTTCTCGAGCAGCGGACGGTACGTCGCGAACGCGTTGATGAACGCCTCGAAGGTCTGGCGATGCGCCTCCAAGGCGAGCACGCCGGAAGGGTCGTACGCGTCCTCGATGGGCTCGTGCGACGCCGCGCCCCACCGCCCGGTCTTCGCCTCCGCGAGTTTCCCCGTCTGCCGAAGTTTCTCCTGAAGGAGGCTCTCGAGCTGAAGCAGCAACGCGGGCTTCCTCGCGCCCTGCCTGGGGAACACCTCGTAGTGGTTGTGCTCGTCGCTCGCGCCCGCGCGATCGCCGCCGCGCCGGGACGATCCCCCGGTCGCGGGCGCGTTCCCGATCCCCGTCCCGCGCGCGGAGCTCTCTTTCAGCATCGACGCCCCCTGCGCGCTCGCCGCGCTCGCGGCGAAGCGCAGCGCGTCGTCGCGCGTCCGCCGCGGGCCCGTCCTCGCGGCGCCCATCAGAGGCCCGCCCCTTCGCGGGGACGAGTCGTCGCCGTACGGGTCCGTCCCGTCCTCCGCGTCCATCCACGGCGGGCGGTCCGCGCCGTCCAAGCCCATCGGCGGTCTCGCCGCGTCGTCGTCGAGAAGGTTCACGCTCCCGAGGCCGCGCACGGGGGAGGACAGCGTCGTCATCGCGCCGTGTGCCGAATTAAGCGATTAATTATTTCTTCGCGAGGCGCGCGATTCGCTCCCCTCGCTGGGCGTCCGCTTCGGGGACGCCGCTGCGGCGTATCGCGCGCGGGGTGTGTATTCGCGCGCGCTAACACGCGTGGACGTGAAGACGCGTCCGAGGATGACCCGTCGGACGTGCACGTGCGCGCGCGATACTGCCTCGGGAGCGGATCCCCGGCGTGATTTTATCGCCCGGGACGACGCGACTCTCTGCTCGCTCTCAGGGCCGTTCCATACAAAAACAGTTCTCCGGTCAGTTGAAAGGGGACGCGATCAAATGTTGAAACCGGGCGATGGGTGAAAAACTTTTGTATAGAACGCACCTCAGTCTCTGCTGCTCGCGGCACCAAACGCCGCGGCGAGATTCCCGAGGCGATCCCTCAGAGCGCGCGCCGCCGGGCGCCGCGAACGCGCATGCCGCTCGGAGGGGTCTCGCTCAGACCCCTCCGCGTCTTGACCTCCCTCCATCGCGCGTCGCTTCCGCGGCGCCGCGCGAACGTCCTCCTCCGCGGACGCGTCGCTCCGTCGAGACCTTCCTCGTCGTCGTCCGCGCGGCGTGCCGAGTCCGCGATGTCGTCGTCGTCGTCGTCGTTCTCCGGTCACGTCGACGCGCGGTTCGCGGACGACCTGGGCGACCCGAACGCGGTGACGATCACGATCGACCTCCCGGACCCCGTCGGCGCGAAGACGATGCGTCGCGCCGCGGACGAGCCATTGGAGAAGGCGCTGACGCGGCTGAGGGCGACCATCGACAAGGCGAAGCGCGCGCGAAACTCGAAGGGAATCTCCGCGTCGTCCGGCGGAGGAGACGAGTCCGCGCCGCCGCCGACGCTCGCGGAGTCCGCCGCGAGCGACGCCCCGCCGGTGCCGCCGTCCACCCCGAACCGCGACGCGTGGACGGACGGCCGCGCGCTCGTCGTCGACGGGAGGAAGTACGTCGTCCGCGTGAACGCGCCGCTCGTCGCCGGCGCGCGCGTCGCCGGGCTCAAACGGCCGGCCGCGTCCTATCCGCTGACGGCGGTCGCGGACGGGTGCCGGTTCGTCCGCCCGGACGACCTCGCCTGGCGCTGGTTCAGAGACGACCGCGTCCTGGTGGGCGAGGGCTGGGCGTACACGCCCACGGACGAGGACGTCGGCGCGACGTTGCGCGTCGAGGCGACGGCGCCGATCAGCGGCGTTCGCGTCGCGTCGCCGCCGTCGGGCATCGTCGCGGCGGCGCCGGCTCGCCCCGCCGCGCGCGAGCGGCTCGCGTCGCTGGGGGAGCCGCGCGTCGACGGCGTGCGCGTCATGACGTACAACGTCCTCGCGGACGCGTACTCGCACACGTGGTCGCAGCTGTATCCGTACTTGTCCCCGGCGAACGCGGACGCGGAGGGACGGCTTCCGAAAGCGATGGAGGACGTCCGACTCGCGCGGCCGGACGTCGTGTGCTTACAAGAGGTGGACGCGAAGTGGTACGACGCGTTCTGGGTCCCTCAGATGCGCGTGGCGGGGTACGCCCCCGCCGGGACGCTGAGCGAGAAGACCGGGCTCACGCGCGAGGGCGTCGCGACGTTCGCGCGCGCGGATCGATGGCGCGTCGCGACGTCCGCCGTCGTGTCGTTGACGCGACCGGGGCCCTCCCCGGCGGAGTCCGCGACCGAGGCGTGGATACGCACGCAGCCCGCGCTGGAAGAGGCGCTCGGGAAGGTGTCCACGGTGGGACAGATCGCCGTCCTCGAGCCCGTGGCGGCGGGCGGCGCCGACGGCGGGCGGCGGCGACCCATCGTCGTCGCCAACGCGCACTTATTTTTTCACCCGGGCGCGACGCACCTCCGCGTGCTGCAAGCGCGATGGCTCCTGCGCCACGCGGAGACGCTCCGGCGGGCGTGGGGTCGCGACTCCGGCGCGGGCGACGACGTCGGGCTGATCGTCTGCGGCGACTTCAACGGCGAGGCGCACGACGGCGTCGTGAGATACGTCGCGGACGGGACGCTGCGCGCGTCGCACTCGGACTGGGCGCTGGGGAGCGTGTTTCGATGGGGCGGCACGAGCTCGCGGGCCGCGGCGAAGGCGCTCCTCGCCGTGACGACGGAGGGAGAGGCGAGGGAAGAAGACGAAGACGAAGACGCGAGGGAAGAAGACGAAGACGAAGACGCGGGCGACGCGGAGGAAGAAGAAAGCGAACGCGCGAGCTCGACGAGGGAGATGAACGAGAGGCAGCAGAGACTCGGGCGGATGACCGCGTGCTGGAGGCGCGTCGCGGACGCGCAACGCGGCATCGCGCGCGCATGCGACGCTGACGTGTCAGCTGACGTGGCATCACCGACCATCGCGCGCCTGGCCGTCGCGCAGGCGCACGCGCGCGCGGGGTGCACGTTCAAGACGTGCGAGGTCGTCGCCGCGTACACGCTGCGCGCGGACGCGAGGATGACCCCCGGGACGTCGCTCGACGGGTTAGCCCTCGCGCCGTTTCCGAGGGCGTCGACGACGGAGGGAAAGGGAACGCCGCCGGAGTGGGCGCGCGGGGTCGACGACGCCCTCGACGCCGCCGGCGACGACGAAGGACGGCCGAGTCCCGACGCGCTCGAGGTCGCGCGCGCGGTCCTTCGAGAACTCCGCGCGCACGAGGAGGGACTGGCGCGCGCGTCGAGTTCCGCCGCGGAGGAGGAGGCGGCGGCGCTGTCGCGCTTGACCGCGGAACAGACCGCGACCGCGCGCGGGTGGCTCGCGCTGCCCATCGGCGCGTGCTCCATGCACCTGACGCATCCGCTCTCGATGACGTCCGCGTGCGGGTACGTCGAGTACACCAACTTCGTGAGAGGGTTCGTCGGGGCGTTGGACTGGGTCTTCGTCGACGGCGGCGATGACGACGGCGGAAAAGGAAGACGCGGGGGGTTGCGCGCGACGAACGCGACGGCGGCGCCGCCGCTCGACGCGCTGACGGCGGAGACCGCGCTGCCGAACTCGGAGTTTCCCTCGGATCACATCCCGATGGTCGCGGACTTGGAGTTCGCGAGCGAGTAGGTACCTTCGCAGCGCGCATATCTTATATATAGCGAGACCGGTAGACCGGGTAGTTCCTCAGCTCGACAGAGTGGTGGTCGGAACCTGACGGAAGTCACGGCGCACTCTCGCGCGCGCGATACCTCCCTTCCGCGAGATGCGCGCGGCGACGAGCGCGAGCGCGCTTCCCTCGTGCGCGCACAGACCGCCGTCCGCGCGCGTCCTCGAACCTTCCCGACGCCGCGGGCGCTGCCTCGCGCATCGACGCCCGTGGACCGCGTCGGCGGACGCGGACGCGACGTCCACGTGGCGCGTGCGCCAAGTCTACGGCGACGGGAAGGCGCTCCTGGACCAGCTCAGGGAGGTCGCGGCGCTCCTCGAGGAGGGGTTCAACGCCGCGGGGAGGAGTCAGAAGGACCTCACGAACGGGCTCGTGCAAAAGGTTCGTCTCGAACGCGCGGTCGCGCGTCGTCCGCGTCCGTCGCGTCGTCGATCGGTCGTCGATCCGATATCGTCGAATCGTCGTCCGTCCGTCCGTCCGTCCGTCCACCTCGACCCACCGCTCCTGACGCGCGCGTCTCCGATCGATCCTCAGGTGCGATGGAGCGGCGGTAACTTCGTGTGCCTCGTCGCGGACGACGGCGTGGACGGCAGCGAGCTCGTCGGCGCGTGCGACCTCACCCTCCTCCCCGCGTCCGGCCCGAAGCGCTCGAGGGAGGGACTCGTCGATCGCGTCCCGAGTCGCCTCGAACTGAACGACGAGGACGACTTCCTGTACCTCACCGGCATGGTCGTCCCGCCGCGGATGCGACGGAGAGGCATCGCGCGCGCGCTTCTGAAGCGCGCGGAAGCGCTCGCGCCGAAGATGCGCGGCGACGGGAAGGACGCGCCGCCGGTGTGCATCGCCCTGCACGTCTCCGCGGACAACGCGAGCGCGCGGGCGCTGTACGAATCCGCAGGGTACGTCGAAGTCGCGGAAGAGGGCGCGGCGAAGGAGAGAGAGGGCGGGTGGAGCTTCCCGGGGTTCGGCGGGCGCGGTGGGTCCGCGGGGAACGGCGTGCTCATGGTGAAACGGTTAGCGTCTTTAACGTCGTCGTGAAAACTCGCACGCGGCGCGTCTACTCCGATCCCCCCGCGGCGCCCGCGGACATGTTCCTAACGAACTTCGCAAACTCCGCGAAGTTCCCTTCCTCCATGAGCGTGTCGCACAGACGCAAGAACGTGAACGAGTGCATCCTCGCCGCGCGCGACGTCCCCGCGTCCCCGACGACGTTCGCGCCGCAGTTTTTCTCCGTCTGTCGAAACGCGTCGCCGTCGCAGCGAAACAACGCGTTCTCCGCGCTGATCTCCACGCCGTGCCTCTCCGCGGCGTTCACCACCTGCCTCAGCAAACCCTCCGGCCCGCACTTGTGGAACGGCGTGTGCTCCTTGTCCGCCATCTCCGCGCACGTAAACGTCACGCTCGCGCCGCTCCGCTTACACAGCGCCATGATCTTATCGTACCCGCTGCCGCCGAACCCGATGCCCCTCCCCCTCGAGCCAAACTCCGCGCTGTCGTTCGACAGCGACGACGAGCTCGAGCTGCTGCCAAGGGTCGATCTATACAAGCGAACGTCGGGGTGGAGTTGAAAGGCGTCAGACGGAGTCAAAAGGCGTCGAGGGCGGGTATTGAAAGCGAGGTGTGGGCGGAGAGAGACGACGGCAAAAGTCCTTAAGAAACGGCGTTCACCACGCCGACGCGGTCGTATGGGAACCAGCGTATAGAACGCGCCTGCTGCCGTTTCGAACCATCCTTCCCCGCAGCGCGCCGCCGTCGCCGCCGTGCGCGTCGCCGTGCGCGTCGCCGTGCGCGCTGGCGTTGTAATACCCCGTCGTGAGCTCCGCGGCGTGCGCTCGCGTTCTGTACCACCAGTGAATGCCCGCGCACTTGATCGCCAGCCTCGCGCCGACGCCGTCGAACGCTTCCCTCGCCGCGGTCAACACCCGCTCCCCGTGCGACACGAGCTCGTCGCTGTACCACGTGAGGAAGAACCGTCCGTAGTCGCTGTCCCACCGCCCGACCGGGGTGTCCGCGGCCGCGAGCGAGTCTAAACTCCGTCGGTGCGGCGCGTCGTAGCTCATCCGCCGACCGTCGAAGCTCCTCCGCATCCACTCTCCGTCACCCGGCCGCGGGCTTCCGCTTCCCCCCGGCGAGCCTTGACTGCTCGGCGACCGCGACAGCGGGTTCCCGCTCGGCGACCGCGATATCGGGCTGGATGCTAAGTTTGTGCTGCTCCTACTGTGCGAATAGTGCGACGGAATCCGCTCGCCGCGTCGCTCGCGCGTCTCGCCTTGTTCTCCGCGGCCGTCGGCGAAAAAACCGGTGTCGTCCGGGTGCGAATTGTAACTCCCCGCATCGTGCGGCCCGGCGCCGCCCCACTCCGGCCTCCCCACCGCGTTCGCAGCCGCGGCGAGAGACTCCAACGCGCGCCTGTCGTAGCACTGGAACTCCCCGACGCCCGGAAACTCCCACCCTCTGGACATCGCGTACGCGGGATATCTGAGCTCGCCGCACGGTCCGGCGCCGACGAGGATCTCGTCGACGACGGCGTTCGGCGGCGAGATGTACTCGCGGAACGCGTCGCGGAACGAGATCATCATGTCCCTGTAGCAGTCTATCGGCGTCCTCGGCGGCACGAGCGGCTCGTTCGCCGCTTCCGCGCTGAGGAGGGCGTCGGACGAGCTCGAGGACGCGAGCATCGGCATCGGGGAGTCGTCCGCGAAGAGCGAGATGTACTCGTCCGATCGCGTCCCCGCGCGGTCCATGAAGAGCAGCCCGTCCGGGTCGCGATTCACCGCGTCCGTGACCCACGACGGGAGCGGGACGTGGTAGTCGTCGTCCCGGTTCGCGCCGCACGCGTGGAACGAGAGCACCGCGTGGAGCTTCAGCCCGAGCGAGCCCACGATCGACGCGAGCTGCAGGTACGCGTCCCAGTCGTACTCCATCGGTCGCGCGCGCTCGACGATGCCCCACCACACGTCCACCATGACGCCGGCGACGCCCGCGCTCGCGAGCCTCGCGAGCTGCGCGGACAGCGCGTCGACTCGCTGCAGACGGCCGTCGCGGCTCACGGTGTCGAGCGGGAGCATCACGTACACGGGGATGGCACCCTTCCTTCCGTCGCCTCCTCCGTCGACGCGATTGAAGCGAAGAGTCGCGTCGTCGTCCGGGCGCGAGCTCGAGGACGCCGCCCGCGCGCGCTCCGTCAGCGACGACGCGGACCCCCCGGACGCGACGCTCATGTCGTCCCTCCGCGCGAGTTGTGCTCGCGCGACGAGCGACCCGCGCGTCGGGTTCTGCCGCGCGACGGACAGGATGCGCCGCGACGGAGGCGCGAACTAAAAATATCTCCGGCTCGGTCCGAGAAACGCGCGAAACTCGCGTACGATGTTCGTCTTCGTATGGGTACGCAGTCAGGAGGAGTACGCGTAACGCGCGTCCGCTGAGGTTTAGGGTTTTCCCGAATTTTTGCGGTGGGGGCGAACGTGTCTCATCAAGCGACAAAATTCATCAAGCGGCGCGGCGAGATAAAGCGCGAGAATCTGCCGCCGCGTCGCTCACTTCACCGTCGGCGCTCACGCGACCTTCGTGAATTCGAGACCCAGGGACCTTCCGCGACTTCACGTCGCGTTTCGTCTCCGTCGTCTTCGCGCGTCGCTCGTCGACCGCTTCACGCTCGCGCGCGCTCGTCGTTCCGACGCGCGACACGTAAAACAGAGCATCATGGCTGCTTTCGCGGCCTCCATCGCTCCGGTCGTTCGCGCCTCGGTTAACCCCGCGGGCGCGACGCGCCGGACGTCCATGGCGTCGTCGTCCGCCACGAGTGGCTTCATGGGCGTGTCCCTCGCGATGCCCTCCAAGACTGTCGGGAGAGCGCGCGCGGGTGCGGTCAAGGTCGAGGCGCGGATGGACGCGGGCGTCGGTGTTTTCGGGAACAAAGCGGGCATGACCCAGCTCTTCATGGACGACGGCCTGTGCGTGCCCGTGACGGTCATCGCCGTGCAGGCGGGCAACGTCGTGACTCAGGTGTGTTATTGTTCCCGTGCTCGTGCTAATGCCCGCGAGAGCGCTCGTTTTCGCGTCTCGCGCGCTCGCGGCGCGCGCGCGGCCGTCCGCGGAATCGTCGACGTCGCCGTCAAAGGGTTTAGGGCAAAGGCGCCTCCGCTCGTTATCCACTTTTATTTCGCCGCGGACTGACGCGTCCTCCCCCCCCCCGAATCCCCTCTTCGCGATGTCAGGTGAAAACCGAGGGCACCGACGGCTACAACGCCGTCCAGGTCGGATACGACCAGGTCGCGGACTACAAAATCACCAAGCCGGAGGTGGGCCACTGCGCGAAGGCTGGCGTCCCTCCCATGCGTCACCTCGAGGAATTTCGCCTGAAGGAGGCGAGCGATCACGCCCCGGGTCAGCAGCTCAAGCCGTCGGAGATGTTCAAGGAGGGCGACGTCGTGGACGTTCGCGGCACGAGCATCGGTAAGGGATGGCAGGGTGCGGTGAAGAAGTACGGCTTCTCCCGAGGTCTCATGACGCACGGGTCGAAGTCTCACCGCCAACACGGAAGCGTCGGCGCGGGGACGTCGCCCGGGCGCATCTTTCCGGGGAAGAAGATGCACTCGCAGATGGGTAACGAGACCGTCACGGCGAGGAAGCTCAAGGTCATGCGCGTCGAGGACGACTGCATCATCGTGAAGGGGTCCGTGCCGGGGAAGAGGGGCAACCTCCTGCGCGTCGCCCCGGCGAAGATCGTCGGGAAGACCTGCTAACCGCGAAGGATGGCGGGGGAGATGATTTTTTCGGTGAGACGCGTGCATTGTATTAAGACGCTAAACGTCGCTGCTTAAACGTGCGCGCGCGCGAATCGCTTCTCGCGCGCTCGATCGTCGACGCGGTGTGCCTCGTCGCGATCGCGACCGCGTTCGTTTCCGCGCGTCCCTCCCGCGTCGTTCTCGAACGGTTCGCGAGATCGACTGGAAAATGTTCTGACAAAGCGCAAGCGATGCAGAAGAGTGTCAGCCGGGCTTGAAAAGATCCATCCATCAGTTCGGTAGGCACACTCTCCGCACGCCCCATGCACGCGGCCGCGACGCGCGCGCGCGCGACCCCGGTCGCGGTGCGATATCGCGTCGCGCCCCGCGCGCGAGGATGCGAACAGTGGCGCGCGCGCGCGTCGTTGGCGGACGCGGTCGAGCGAGGAGAGCGGGACGAAAAAGCCGAGCGCGCGTCGAGTCGTCATCGCGAGTGGCGTTGGCTCTCGCCGCTTCTGGACGCGCGCGGCGTCGAGGGAAGCGCGCTGAAGTGCGAGCGGGACGCGCGCCCTGACGTCGCCCTCGGCGTGCGCGTCGTGACGCCGCACTGGAGCTCCGAAGACGACGACGACGACGACGACGCGTCCTCGTCCTCGTCCTCGTCGTCGTCGTCGCCGTCGTCGTCGTCGTCGTCGGGCGCGACGTCCAACGCGCGGCACCCGGTCATACGCGCGCTCCTCCAGCGCAAGCGCGAAGGCAGCCGCCCGGGGCATCGCACCGACGGCATGCGAATCGGTCTCGCCGTGGAGGGCGGCGGCATGCGCGGCGTCGTCTCCGCCGCGCAGTGCGGCGAGCTCCTTCGCATGGGGTACTGGGACTGCTTCGACGCGGCGTACGGCTCGAGCGCGGGGGCGATGAACCTGACGTACTACCTCGCGAAGCAGCCCGAGGGCGTGGCGGCGTACGAGGAAGATCTCGTCTCCGGGGAGTTCCTCTCGCTCGCGAGGCTCGGGTCGAGGGCGAACTTTCGGCGGCGACGCGAGCGGAGGGGCACGCGCACGTTTGAAGAAAACAATCCGTCGTCGGCGTCGGCGCCGCCGCCCGCCGCCCACGCGTCCGCGTCCGCGTCCGGGTCCTTCGACGACGACGACGACGACGACGACGACGACGCGACGTACCTGCGCGCCGCGTCCGCGCCGGCGATGGACATCTCGTACCTCGTCGACGGCGTCATGGACGGCATAACCGACCGACCGTTGACGTGGGCCGCCGTGCTCGCCTCCGAGGTGCCGCTGAAGATCGTCGCGACGTCGCTGGACGCGCTGTCGCCGGTGTTGTTGTCCCCGCCGTTCGAAGATATCGACGACCTGAAACGGTGCCTGAAAGCGAGCGCGTGGGTGCCCACCCTCGCGGGGAGCGAGCCGGTGCGTCACCGCGGGCAGAGGCTCGTGGACGCGGCGGTGATGGAGCCGATTCCGATTCGCGCCGCCGCGTCCGACGGGTGCACGCACGTGCTGGTGCTGTGCACGCGGACGCTGCCGCCGCCCTCGGCGCCCGGATCCGGATCTTCTTCCGCGGCGACGACGACGACGCGCATTCGCCGTCTCGACGAGCTGAGATCCGCCGCGAAGGACGACGGCGTCGACCTCATGGTGTCGCGCTTGATGAAGTCGCTGTCGCGCGCGGCGTATTTCGCCGTCCGCCGCGTGCTCCTGACGCCGCCGCACATGCGCACGGCGTGGGGCGTGACCGACGAGCACGCGCGGATAACCACGGAGCGCCGCGGGGATTCGCTCGGGACGCTAGACGCCGCGCTCGTCATCGCGAGGGACGACCCGGACGCCGCGAGGAGGATGCGTCTGTTCGGCGACGGCGACGACGGCGGACGCGGACCCGAGGTTTTCGCGATCGCGCCCGAGGACGACCTCAAGGAGACGCTCCCGGGGTCGCTGTGCGTGGATTCGGACGTTCTGAAGGTTGGGAATCGCGTCGGCGTGGAGGCGGTGTTTAAGCTGCTGAGCGCCGCGGAGGCGGCCGCGGGCGAGGACGCGGGGAGCGCGGCGCCGAGGCCGAGCGTCTCAGGTAGGTTTCCGTAGGATTTACACAACAAGCTAGAGTGAGTAAGTTAACACGCGCTCAGCGACCGGTGAGGTACCCGAACACCTTCGCGTCGTCGTCGCCCTTCTTCGTGAGGAATTTGAACACGTCGCCGTCGTAATTTGCCGACGGTGGTGCTGGCGGCGAAGTGTCCTCGTCGTCCTTCTTCCACCCGAACCTGATCGTCAAGTGGTTCCAAAAGAAGATGTAGTCTCCGAACTTCCAGTACGCGAACACGATCGCGGCCAGCACCAACGCGAGGATCGTCCATTTCTGCAGAGATCACGCGCGGGGAGTGAGGGGAGGCGCGTCAGCGATCGCGAACGACGGATCAGAGCGAATCGGCCCCCTCTAGGGCAAATTCAAGAAAAGGGCGCGGTCGTTCAAAAGCGCGCGGAAACGTCGACGGATCGACGCGCGCGCGCCCGGAGCGTCGGGAAGGGCACGCACGTTACACCAACTCGACCTCGGCTCGTCATCATCCCTCTCCAGCAGCCGCTCGCTCTCCCCGGCCGCTGCCATCCCGCCGCCGCGCGTCGTCGTCGTCTGCCTGAATCCCGTCCACGGACCGCTCTGCGCGGCGCCCTCCTCCCCCGGGAAGTGCCCCGCCCCCGTCCGCGTCGTCCGCGTAGTCGTCTTCGCCGTGCGCGAGAACGACCGCGTCGCCATACGTTATCACCGATCTGCGTCCGAACCCTTGGTTGGATACGACGCGCGCCGCGGACGATCGGTCGCCGCAACGGGTAGTGGATCAAGAACGTGCGCGCGTCCCTGCTATGAGACTGGAAGCTGGTGGTAACACCCGCGGCGAATCACAGGTCTCGACAACACCCGCGGCCTGGAAAATCGTATGCGTTCTAGTCTGAGAAAAGTGCCACTAAAACACCGAGACGATTTCACGGTTCGTAAACCCTTGGGAAAGGCCAAAGTCATCGTACGAGGTCGGGAGTTGGGAGGCTCGATACCAAGGCTCGATCGAGGTTTTTGCGCTCTTCGAGGGTTCCGGTGCCTTCAGCGCGCGCACCCCGCGCCACAACGACGGGCGCGGCGCCGCGGCGATACCCCCCCGGAGGAGGTCTCGCGCCATGGTTCTCGCGCTGACGTGCGCGGTGCAAAACTACGACTGGGGCGTCGTCGGCGACTCCGAGGTGTCGTCCTTGGGCGAGGCGAACGCGGGCGTCGCGTCGGACGCGACGAAGCCGCACGCGGAATTATGGATGGGCACGCACCCCTCCGGTCCGTCCGTCGTCGTCGGCACCGGCGCGGGGCTCAAGGAGACCATCGCGTCGGACGCGCGCGCGCACCTCGGCGAGCGCGTCCTCGAGCGCTTCGGCCCCGATCTCCCGTTCTTGACCAAGGTGCTCTCCGTCGCGAAGGCGCTGTCGATCCAGGCGCACCCGGACAAAAAGCTCGCGGCGAAGCTCCACGCGTCCAACCCTGCGGCGTACAAGGACGACAACCACAAGCCGGAGATGACGCTCGCGGTGACGCCGTTCGAGTCCCTGTGCGGGTTCGTGTGCCACAACGACATGGCGAAGAACTTGACGGAGGTCCCCGAGCTCGCCGCCGTCGCGGGCGAGGCGGCGGAGGACTTTTTGGGATACATGCCCAACTCAGTCGGGTGGGTCCCCGCGGCGAGCCGGCGGCGGATCAAGGGCGTCTTCGCCGCGGTCATGCGCGCGGAGAAGCCCGAGATCGAGCACGCGGTCGAGACGCTCCAAAAACGGCTCTCCGCCGCGGACCCGGCGACGCTGCGCGACGTGGACACGCTCGCGTTGCGTCTGTGCGAGCAGTACCCGAAGGACGTCGGCGTGTTGTGCGCTTACCTCCTCAACTACGTCACGCTCGAGCCGGACGAGTGCATCTATCTCGCCGCGAACGAGCCGCACGCGTACCTCGCCGGGACGTGCATCGAGTGCATGGCGACGAGCGATAACGTCGTGCGCGCGGGGCTCACGCCCAAGCTGCGCGACGTGGACGTGCTCGTGGAGATGCTGACGTACGCGTCCCTTACACTGGTTCCCATACGACCCCGTCGGCGTGGTGAACGCCGATCCTTAAGGACTTTTTCCAGCGTGTCTCTCCGCCCACCCCTCGCTTTCAATCCCCGCCATCGACGCCTTCAACTCCAACTGACGCCTTTGAACTCCACCCCGACGTCGCGTTGTATGGAACGACCCTCAGGTACGCGTGCGGCCCGACGAAGATTTTGCGCGGCGACGTCGTGGACGAGAAGACGCGGCGGTACGTCCCTCCGTTCGACGAGTTCCAGCTCGAGACGATCAATCTGGGGCCGAACGACGTCTACGACGTCGCGGTATCGAAGGGCCCGTGCGTGTATCTCGTCCGCGAGGGCGGCGGGACGGTGAACGGGACGACGGGGACGGAAGCCATGGAGGCGAAGCGCGGCGGCGTGTTCTTCTCGAGCGCGGGGGAGGCGGTGAGGTTCGCCGCGAGCGCGGAGGGAATGAGAGCGCACCGGGCGATGATCAACGACTGGGTGTTCAGCGACGTGCCGAGGCCGCCGAAGTGGAAGGAGAACGACGTGGAGGGGTGGCGCGCGTACGAGCACGGGCGGCGGGAGGACGACGACGAATACGCGTAGGGCTACTAGCTAGCGCTTTCTACCCACGCCAGTGATCTCAGCGAAAAATCGTCGCTCGGGGGCCGAAAAACTCGTCGGAACCCGCTCGCGACGTCATAACCCCCCGCGCGCGCGAGGAGCATCCGATCGCGCGTCGAGCGGGTTCGCACGCCCCGCGCGGGCGCGATGACGATCTTGGATGAGAAGCACTTCCTGGACAAGAGCTTGCTCGCGATCAGCCAGTTCAAGTCGAAGACGAAGGCTGGACGCGCGATGCCGTTCTTGCAGATGGCTGAGAAAATAATGCGCTCGGGCGCGGTCTCGAAGCCGGCGTGGTTGGACGCGATGCGAGCGTGCGTGCCCGCCTCGCCCGTCCCCGTGACGCGTCCGTCCCATCGCGCGCTACGCGTCGTGAACGTCCGTTCGCGCGGCGTCGTCGCTCCTCGCGCGGCGTCTGCAGCGCGAGATCGTCGCTCGTGCTCTCTTTCTTTTTCTTCGTTTAGGGTTCGCGACTGACGACGACCTCTTCCCCCCCTCGCCGTCCTCCCCCTCCCGCTCTCGCAGTGTCCCGCCGACGAAGCGATACGCGGGGAACAAACCGTCGAAGATCGTCTTCCCGGAGGACAGGCTGATTCGCGCGTATTACAACCGCCACCCCGCGGCGAGATTCCAGCCGATCGATCTGCAGTCGAAGACGCCGCACTACGTCCGGACCTTCGCGTTGACGCAGCTGGGGTTCATGAAAAAGAAGAGGGTGTCCGAGGAGGTCGCGCTGGAGATGACGTACGACCTCGCGGACCAGGAGGAGATCGCCGCGGAGAAGGCGGCGGCGAAGGGGAAAAAGTTTACGCGGAGGCTCACGCCGTCGCATAACCTGGAGCGGAATCACGTGAGCAAGATTCAAGACGAGGAAGAGGCGGCGTGGGAGGCGTCGAGGAAGGCGCAGGTGGACAAGTTCATGGCCGAGCAGCAGCTCGCGCGGGAGCGGAAATTGCTCGAGTACGATGAGCGCCGCGCGAGTCGAGACAACTCTTAGAGTGGAAATTAAAACTAATATAATAGAGCGATCCTACGCGTCGCGACTCGGGTCGACGCCCTCTCGACGCGAAAGAAACGCGACGGCGACGTCAACCTCGTCAAAACGACGGCGGCACGATGAACTTCGCGGTGGTCGTCGGCGCCGGGGTCTCGTCGACGCCGTACGGCGTCAGCGACAGCGCGTGTGGGGTCACGCCCTCGCCGCGACCGCGTGGCGCGGACGCGCTGTTCGAGATCCTCCGCTCGCCGGACCCGGACCCGTACCCGTACCCGTACCCGGCGTCGGCGTCGCGCGTCGTCCTCGGAGAGACGCTCGTCGCGCGTCGCCGACTCGGCGACGCCGACGACGCCGCCGGCAGCGGCGACCGCGTGAGCTTCCGAATCGACGACCGCGACACGGACTTATAACGCAGCTTGCGCACGTGCGCGATCTCCCTCACGACCGCTCTCCAGTGACGCAGGGCGCGCTGGACGCTCTCCATGCGCGCGATCTCCGCGTCGACGACTTTCATCGCCTTTTCTCTCTCCGCGGCGAGCTTCCGACGCTCGCGCCCGCGGACGACGGCGACGATCCACGCGTCGAACGCGGTGGAGGCTATTTTCGTCGTGTACATGTACCCGCATATGTTCTGCAGGTCGCACCAGTCGTCCAAGGTGCGGCCGGCGCTCCGCTCGACCGCGCGCGGAAGCGGCGGCGCCGGCTCCGGCGCGGGCGGCGCCTCCGCGTGAACGTCCTCGTCGCGAGGAGCCTCGGCGGGGACCTCCTCCGGCGTCGCTTCCATCACAACTTCCGTTTCCTCCCCCGTCTGCGTCTCGCTCGAGACCCCGATGTTCCGCTGGATTCTTCGCAGAGACGACGACGCGAGTCTGCCCATGAGCTCCGTCCAGCCAAACGTCTTCTTCGCCGGCGCGGGCGCGGGCGCGGGCGCGGGCGCGGGCACGGGAACCACGGGCACGGGCTCGCGACCCGCCGCCGCGACCGGAGACGCCGCCGCCTTGACCGGAGACGCGACCGGGGACGCGACACGCGACGACGCGCGCGACGACGCGCGCGACCGCGTCGGCGACGGCGGCTCCGTCACTCGCACGCGCACGACGACGCGTTCATCCTCGCCCACGACGACGTCCACCACCGCCCTCGGCCCGAGCGCGTTCGGCGAGAGCGGCCACTCGCTCGCGCTCGGCAGCGCGCGGTCGTCGTCCGTGACCAGCACGTCCGCGTTCAGCCCAGTCTCCGTCCACTCCGCGAACACGGAGTCCTCCAGCGCCAGCCGCGCCTCGGCTTTGGTCGTCA